>NC_057947.1:35157438-35377438 GCF_018555375.3 Anguilla rostrata
CCACCTCCTCCCCAGGTCAGCCCGAGCGGCCGAATCTAACCGCATTCGGGCCGCCCCCCCTGTTCCATCACCTCCGCTTTGAAATCCTAATCCATTTTCACAGTCGCCACGCTCCATGACCCAGAATCCTCTCTGAGCGACCAGGGAAGCTGGCGTGGGCCTGGGTCGGGCTGAAAAGGCTCACCCCCCCACGGCTCTGTCCTGCTCCAGACACTAAGGCGGTAGGATCTGTTTTTTTTTTTTTTTTTTTTGATACAGGTAAAGATGGCACCGCCAAGTCATCAGAGAGACAAATTTAAGTCCTCTCGCCAGTGTGACCCACGATGCTGATGCGTCAGTGCAAACGTGAGTCAAGCTGCTCGCTGCGTTCTCACCTGTTTTTATACGGTCCATGGTTCTCACCCAGCCCTGTTTACTAGCCCCTCCCACAGCCAGCCAGAGCCTCTGCACCGAAACGCCGCCACTTAAGGAGTCATTACGGTTCTGCTCAGCGCCACGGTCGTTACAGTTCTGCTCAGCGCCGCGGTCATTACAGTTCTGCTCAGCGCCACGGTCGTTACAGTTCTGCTCAGCGCCGCGGTCATTACAGTTCTGCTCAGCGCCACGGTCGTTACAGTTCTGCTCAGCGCCGCGGTCATTACAGTTCTGCTCAGCGCCACGGTCGTTACAGTTCTGCTCAGCGCCGCGGTCATTACAGTTCTGCTCAGCGCCGCGGTCATTACAGTTCTGCTCAGCGCCGCGGTCATTACAGTTCTGCTCAGCGCCGCGGTCATTACAGTTCTGCTCAGCGCCGCGGTCATTACAGTTCTGCTCAGCGCCGCGGTCATTACAGTTCTGCTCAGCGCCGCGGTCATTACAGTTCTGCTCAGCGCCGCGGTCATTACAGTTCTGCTCAGCGCCGCGGTCATTACAGTTCTGCTCAGCGCCGCGGTCATTACGGTTCTGCTCAGCGCCGCGGTCATTACGGTTCTGCTCAGCGCCGCGGTCATTACGGTTCTGCTCAGCGCCGCGGTCATTACGGTTCTGCTCAGCGCCGCGGTCTTACAGTTCTGCTCAGCGCCGCGGTCATTACAGTTCTGCTCAGCACCGCGGTCATTACAGTTCTGCTCAGCGCCGCGGTCATTACAGTTCTGCTCAGCGCCGCGGTCATTACAGTTCTGCTCAGCGCCGCGGTCATTACAGTTCTGCTCAGCGCCGCGGTCATTACAGTTCTGCTCAGCGCCGCGGTCATTACAGTTCTGCTCAGCGCCGCGGTCATTACAGTTCTGCTCAGCGCCGCGGTCATTACGGTTCTGCTCAGCGCCGCGGTCATTACGGTTCTGCTCAGCGCCGCGGTCATTACAGTTCTGCTCAGCGCCGCGGTCATTACAGTTCTGCTCAGCGCCGCGGTCATTACAGTTCTGCTCAGCGCCGCGGTCATTACAGTTCTGCTCAGCGCCGCGGTCATTACAGTTCTGCTCAGCGCCGCGGTCATTACAGTTCTGCTCAGCGCCGCGGTCATTACAGTTCTGCTCAGCGCCGCGGTCATTACAGTTCTGCTCAGCGCCGCGGTCATTACAGTTCTGCTCAGTGCCGTGGGTTCTGCTTGGCTGACCGAGGGGAAAACTGAGGTCTGCCTCAGAAAATGGGCTTTTTCTGGAATCAAATTAAATCGGACGGCCAACCCAAACTCGTCACCCCCGAGAAAAAGAAAAACAAAATTCGGTGTACAGTGAGGAGAACGACAATCAAATCAAATCCCCGGCTCTGAAAGGCAGAAATCCCTGGATCTGTGTGAAATAAAACCCCTCTATTCACGGATGGGCCTTGGCCTGTTTATTTGTTTTTGCCAAACAGAACAGCTGATAGACACTCACACCATTACAAAACTGATCAAAATTTTAAGCCCTTTATGCATAATTATTCCCTCTTACCAATATTGAAATATATGCACATTAAATACCATAAGCTCACACATGCACACGCATGCATGCAAGCAGGCCCACAGAAACACACACCGGGACTCGATAACGCTGAAGACAAGCTTTTACTGCAATCCTCTGCGTGACAGAAAGCAAAGTTAAACTCATCCTGGCTCGACCAAGAAGCCTGGAGAAGCCTAGATTACAGCAGCATGCTATAACGGGTAAAGACCTGGGCTTGTAACCAAAACACTGCAGCTTCAATCCCCAGGGAGGACTCTGCTGTTGCACCCTTGAGCAAAGCACAGAACCCGCACTGCTTCTGTAAACATCCAGCTGCACAGAAATGGGACACTGGGTAAAAACAGAAAAAGTACTCTAAGTACCTCAGCGTAAATGTGTCTGCTAAACAGCAGTAATGTAATTAGGGCGTCGTCCTGCATGCAAATATAAAAGTACCGGCTGTGACACTACGCTGTAGAGAATGATGACGTTTTCAGAGAAGGTGTAACAATTTGGGCATAGAATCAAACCGGTAGGAACACCAGCGACCTGCTCAGGGGGGCAGTCACTGGTGGCGGGGGCACCCAGCTTTTGTCTTGGTGGGGGCGGCGCACCCACACCCACAAAATCCAAACCGCCCCTCACCCCTCGCCCCTCACGGCCGCCCCATGATGGATGCGCGAGGGCCCGCCCCAGGCAGAGGCCCCTCCAGGTGGCCGCTGGGAACAGGCTGAACTTTTCCGTAGGAATGCGGGGGTCAAAGGTCAAACCGGCAGGGGAAAAGGTAACATGGCGGCCCCCCCCCTCCCACCCCCCCGGCTCCACGCTGAAGATTGATTGTGCCGAGCCCTCCGTCCCGAAATGAATTTTACCCGCCTGGCGACGACGAGGCGCTTCACGCTGGGGGGAGCAGTTATGAAATTTAATCAATAAACCCCCCCCGCCCATAGCCTATATCGCCATGGAAATAAGTAGCATACTTACCAGTCATAGAGACCGACAGCATTAGCCCTACACAGCTCCACTAGAACAGCCTGTGTGAATAATGGTTATATAATCACATATGTAACTGTTTCCTTTCTCAACTTTACTACCGTTTTTTATTTATTTATTATTTTTGTGATAGCGACAGGCTAACTCTCAACCCTAATAAACCCCCCCCCCCCCGCCTTCCCCATGTGCCCGGGGGTTTGATTCCCTACTGTGGTACTTCTTGTGCTGCGATCAGTAACTGTCTCTGCCCCCCCCCCCTTACCCACAACCCCCAGCTGAGTAAAGTGAGCTAAACATTCCACTCTCCTTAAGAAAAGAAAAAAAATCTTTTAATCTTTTTACAGCTTTTACATACCAAAACAGAAAATGGAATGAGCCCATGTTTAAAAGTGACATTAAACTAAATATTTTAAAGGACCGTAGTTTGATCCTAAGAAGCTGGGCAACATTTCATAAAATCTCAGAGAAACAGAAAGCTCACGCTCGCGGACTTAGAGACGACTGAACTGAGCAACAGTTAACAAACAATACAGCCGCCCTTACACTCAAAATGGTGGCACGTTCACTTCTGCTACGTATTATTCCCCACAGAATCTTTTAAGATCATAATTATTTTACTTCATATCCATTAACGTGTATTTTACTGCGATCCATACCTAGGATCGAGCACACCACCTGTACCATTCTAACTGGCATTAACCTGTACTATTCTACTAGATATGTTTTTTGGAGAATGGCTTGCCGATCCATCCAGGCAGTATAAATGTGATGTGATAATCTACCTGACCAATGATATGCCTTGATCTGACCCCAGACCTTGTGCGGTAAGAGGCTAATGTTTGGTACAAACAGTGTGCGGGTTGTATTTCAAGGTAAAGCACGCTCTAATCTTATTAAGACGGAAGAAAACGTGTGTGGAAATAAACACATGGTGGGAGAGGCAGTACCGAGCTCATAAAATAAGTTGTAATCTTCTTCACCACTAACAGCCTCTCTCCAGCATCAACCTCTCAAAGCCCTTATGAAGCGATGCCCATTTAAAAGCTTAGCTGTTCAATATAAATTGAGCCACGAATCCATGCTGTACAAAAACACTCCATATGCTTAACTCATTTATAACAGTAATTAAGCAATTGGGTATTCTGCTAACTACGGACTGCGGATTAGGACAAGTAGCCTGCTTTGGGCAGTTCCCGTTTTTGCGATATCAAACACACCCCCACAGGACGGGTCCGAGAGTCGAAGCAGCTAGAGAAAGGATGGAGGAGAGGGAGAGATTTAAATAACACGCAATCAATGGGAGGAAGCAGAGAGCACCACACTGTGCTGGGATCAAAGCCTATTTTCATGCAAAACTTCCACACACACACCCACACACCACACCACACCACACCAGACACACACCCCACATACAACACAGACACAGACATACATACACACACATATACACATACACACACACAGACACACAGACAGACACACATATACACATATACACACACGCACACGCACACAGACAGAGAGACAGATAGACAGACAGACACACATATACACACACGCACACGCACACGCATACGCATACGCACAGGCACACGCACACAGACAGAGAGACAGATAGACAGACAGACACACATATACACATATACACACACGCACACGCACACGCACATGCATACGCACAGGCACACGCACACAGACAGAGAGACAGATAGACAGACAGACACACATATACACATATACACACACGCACACGCACACGCATACGCACAGGCACACGCACACAGACAAAGAGACAGATAGACAGACAGACACACATATACACACACGCGCACACACACACGCACACGCACACAGACAGAGAGACAGACAGACACACATATACACATATACACATATACACACACGCACACACACACACACACTTGCACACGCATAACAGACACCAAATTCAAAATGGCATCCAGGCGCTAAGCTGAGCGGATGCAGATGCTTCAGGGTGAATTCCCTCCTGATGTCCTGATTGTATCGGTTTGCTATCACAGGGAGCACGAGCATCGCCCTCATCAGCTCAAACAGCCACGATCAAAGGCTGGACCTTATTAAACTCAACCACTCGGTTCGGACACAGACGGTATTCGGGGTACAAACGGGGGGGAGGGGGGGAGCGCAGATCGCTTCAGAAGGGTCCCCCCCCCCATATACCCCCCCAGAAAGGGCCCGTCTGCTGCCATCCACACCAGACACCGGCGCCATTCGGCAGATTAACCGCTTTATTCCGGTAGGACTGGAGGCCGGAGGAGGGGGCTGGGCTTAAAAGCGGGAACCAATCAGAGCCGCGGGGACTCATTTACCCATCATCCTCCAGGCTCGTCACACAGGAGGCAAAAAAAAAACAGGAAGAAAAGATGGCGATTGATATCGGACGGGCTTACGTGAACAGAAATTAAAACCTCTCATATCGGGTGATCCGAAATGAATTTTGGCAGAGGGAGGGGGAGGGTGTTGGAATCAATTGTGTGACGACGGTGGAAAAGGGGGGGGGGGGGGTGAATTTGCCAGTGGGGCGCTGCAGCTGCCCAATAACCTGCAGCAGAAGAATCAGAATAATACTGATGGGGCACACAACCCCCCCCCTTTCAGAAACCTGGTGGGGGGACCCCGACACTCTCAGGGCCTCTCAAAAGCACCGAACCGGAGCAAACGACAAGCGGCCGGTCTGCTAAAGGGAAAGAGGGAGGGAGGGAGGAGGGAGGAAGAAGGGAAGCAAGGAGGGAGGGAGGGAGGGAAGAAGGGAAGAAGGGAGGGAGGGAGGGAGAGGGAGGGAAGGAGAGAGGAGGGAAGAGGGAGGGAGAGAGGGGGAGGGAGGGAGAGAGGAAAGATGAGAGATAGGGAGAGAGGGAGGGATGGAGGGAGGGAGGGAAAGAGGGAAGATGGGAGAGAGGGAAGAAGGGAGGGAGAGAGGGAGGGATGGAGGGAGGGAGGGTGCTCTCTTTTCTTTTTCCGGTGGCTGGGACGGTGGCGGCGGCCTGGAGGCAGGGTGCCGTCTGGCCTGGTTAGCGCCGCTAGCCGTCAGCGCGGCCGACGGGGGGTGAGGGGGCGGGGGGGGACTTATACGCAGAATGAGCGCTACAAGCCCCATCATCTATTTTTATGCTGCATTTAATTTCCATTTCATTGCGCGGCGGATGAGAGCAGGAAACACAAGGACGCTGCCACAGAGACGAGCGTGAGGAGCGCAAAGGGCAGACCTCCCCCTGTCACCCGCACCCGCACCCCACACCCCACACCCACACCCCACACCCCGCTCCCCTGTCACCCGCACCCGCACCCCACACCCCACACCCACACCCCACACCCCGCACCCGCACCCGCACCAGCACCCCGCTCCCACACCCCGCACCCGCACCCAAACCCCTGCCACCCGCACCCACGGGTCTGAGACAGGAGGAGGAGTCACTGCTCCTCTGAGACAGGAAGAGGAGTCACTGCTCCTCAGTGACAGGAGGAGGAGTCACTGCTCCTCAGTGACAGGAGGAGGAGTCACTGCTCCTCAGAGACAGGAGGAGGAGTCACTGCTCTGTGACAGGAGGAGGAGTCACTGCTCCTCAGTGACAGGAGGAGGAGTCACTGCTCCTCAGAGACAGGAGGAGGAGTCACTGCTCCTCAGTGACAGGAGGAGGAGTCACTGCTCCTCAGTGACAGGAGGAGGAGTCACTGCTCCTCAGTGACAGGAGGAGGAGTCACTGCTCCTCAGAGACAGGAGGAGGAGTCACTGCTCTGTGACAGGAGGAGGAGTCACTGCTCCTCAGTGACAGGAGGAGGAGTCACTGCTCCTCAGAGACAGGAGGAGGAGTCACTGCTCCTCTGAGACAGGATGAGGAGTCACTGCTCCTCAGTGACAGGAGGAGGAGTCACTGCTCCTCTGAGACAGGAAGAGGAGTCACTGCTCCTCAGAGACAGGAGGAGGAGTCACTGCTCCTCAGAGACAGGAGGAGGAGCCTTTTCTCTGTGACGAGCGGGAGGCCGTTTGTGAAGAAGGCTTCCTTCGTTTAAAAGCTCTCTCAGCTCCTGGTGAGAGCTGCGAGGCACCAGAGAGGCTTCAGAAGAACATCCTTCAGATCCTGACTGAGCAAAAGAAAAGTCCTTCCCCACCATCGTTACACGATGCTGAGAGTATCCGCCAAAACCAAGACCTCGAGAAACCCAAACCTGACCGATACTGTACAGTGGGAGTTAGGCCCAGATTTTACACGCACACCATTACGCGAAACATAAAAACCGCATTTATATCAGAGATGTGATTTAGCTTCCTGTATCCTTTCTGAGGGGAAAAAACACAATAAAAAGCCCTTCCCTGTGCCAGGCGGTGTTATTTCTGCTGCAGCTGCACACGCCCTCTCCCAGCGCGTAACGGCAGTGTTTGTGGAGCGGATTCCCTCGCTGGCTGATGAGCGCTACGATGCGGCCGGGGCACACCGGACCACTGGGAGGAGATGAAAGGCGGCGTGCTGTATTAAACTGGGTGGGGTGGGGTGGGGGGGGTGGCGGTGAGGGGGGGGGGGGGGGGCGTGGCTGCCAGTACAAGCACCACAGAGGAAGAGCTGCAGGCGATTGGGCACCGCAGCATCAACATGGGCTTAGCACCCCCTCCCCCCACACACACACACACACACACACACACACACACACACACACACCCCCCCCCCCCCCGCGGGAAAGTGCTCGTCACGGCCAATCCTGACCAGCCAGACCAAATCCCTGCTAATCGCATCAGGAAAATAAAACCAGGGTCCAGACACCCTACACCACTGCTGTCTGGGGGCCACACTCCTGTAAAAAATTGGTCTAAAAATGTTCCACTGTTTATAACAAAAAATAAGTTCATAAATAAGACGTCACGCGCATACAAAAATTAGTCGCCTTCGCAGAATAGCATAGTAGAGCTATGGGGTATTATTCTGGGAGAAACGGGCGGCAAACTCAACTCTGACACTGCGATGATGTGGACGTAGTCATACATTTTTTTACGTGTCTGAATAATATCTTTTTACCCTTTAGTAGTCAAGAGGCCAGGAGTAGTTTTAGCAGGCTGTGTTTGGCCTGCTGTACAGGGCCAGGCCCCGGTTTCAGGAAGGAGGACTGTTGGATAACTGCAAAACCCGAAACCCCCCCAAATCAGCAACATGGACTGAAGTAAAAAGAGCTGTTCTGGGTTTTACTCAGCGCAGTTATCCAGCTAACTCAGTAACCCCACTTTGTGACCCCCCCCCCTCCTCCGGAGCACTGTTCTGAGCTGCAGCTCTGCAGCGCGTCGGGTGTGGACAGGCCCCGCCCCATTCTGACATCTCTCTGACTGGGGGAAAGTTAAACAGAAGTGGGGTTAGGGTGTAACAATGAAGCCCTCATCAATCACCAACCGGAGCGGTTTCCTGCAGGAAGCGCGCGTGTGTGCGGGCTGTTATCTGTGAGGGGCAGCGAAGAGGCCGCACACGCAGCCCGCCCCGCCCAGTTTACTCCCCGCGTGCGCCCCGCGCTCAACAACACCGCCACAGCCATCACCGCCATCGCCGCCGCCGCCGCCGCGCGTGGCTCATCCAGCCGTCCCGCCCATCCCAACGCCGACAGGAAACGCAGGAAGATGAACCACGAGGGTGGGGGGGGGGAGGGGAGGGAGGGGTCACGGATACGCCCAAGACAAACAGATTACCCGCGCTGCTACGCCACACGGTTTGGGGAGGAGCCCGTTTGGGGAGTTCGTTCCAGAACCAGCGCTCCGCCACGTTTTTGGCGGGAAACAGAACGCGCGCGGAACCGGCCGCTCAGGAACGGCTCCCTCCGAGGTCTCCGCCTTCGACGTCGTCTTGGTAACGGGCGACGACTCGAGCCGATTAATTAAGTCCCAGCGAAGTTAACGAGCGCCTCCGTGCTTCCCCCCCCGCCCCCCCTCTTCAAGTGGGCCTGAGTGCTTAAGTGAGTTCTCTGGGGTTAAGGGCGTTTCTGACCCTAATTAAGCGGACCTGTTCAGGTCTCCCGCCTTTACCCGCCGTGGTTCTCCCTCTGGAACCACGTGTCCACAGACAGGGAGAACAGGGGTTACAGACCTCATCGCTCCCTACCAACAGCCCCTCACTCCCTAACAACAGCCCCTCGCTCCCTAAAAACAGCCCCTCGCTCCCTAACACCAGCCCCACATCCATTAAGCCTGGCCACACACAATCACTGAGCTCGGGGGGGTTCAGAGGGCATCAGGGGTCCTGGTATATACCCCAGGGTCACCATCACCGGGGGGGGAAGCTGGAACCTCCTTCCTCGGCTCAGCTATTGTTCTTCCAGGGAGGGAAAACAAATATCCCTCGTTCCTTCCCCGAGCCGGAGGAGGGGACAGGGAGAACAGGAACAAACAGAAACCAACGCTCATCCATCATCATCATCATCACCACCGCACCGCGGCCCGGCCCAATCACACGCCCCGGAGCGGATCCGGGAAGTGAAGAGGGGCGCTGGAGCTTCCCGCTCAGGTGCCACGCCCACTGGATTACACGCCCCCCTCCCCCCAGCCCCGGCTGTGGCGCTTAGCAACAAGGCTACGGAGACGGCTCACCCACCGGGCCGCCGGGCCGTGTGCTGGAGTGACAGAAGGACCCGCCCCCCCCCCATGGCACCGCCCCCCTGGGGGACAGCCAGGAGCTGGGCACGGCCGCGCTCACACAGACACGAGGAGGAGGAGCAGAGCGTGTTCGCCCGTTTTCCCGCCAAAACGACCCTGACGCAGACGCCTGCGCTGCCGCGTCAAAACCACAAGCATCAACCCGCCAAGTTCATCAGCGCGACGTGCGGCGTCACCTACGCCCGGAGATCTACACCGCCGAGAGGAAGAGAAATAAATAAATAAATGAAAGAAAGAAAGAGGGGGAAAAGAGCAACATCTGTGCAGAGGGCCGGCCTGCTTCGGTTCACCTACCTCAGGTTACCCAGAAACCTCTGGGAGCGGAGCCGCGTCGCTACGAACAGCGAGGCCGCGGTGGCCAGCAGCTCCTCCCGCTCAGAGTCTGACAGCTGGTGCCCTGCAGGGTCAGGAGAAAACGGAGGACAGGAAAAAAAATAATAAATCCATCAGAATTATTCTGTTTCCAAAAGCCACTGGAGACGCCGTGCCATGTTATACCCGGCATCGCTGCTACCGAACGCAACGGACGAACGCCGACGCAACCGACACACCGCACAGAAGCACCGAGGAACAGAGGAGGGATTTAACTGTCACTTTTATCAGGATGAAGCCGTTGGTCCTGAGGTAGAGCACCTCCACAGGTCAGTGGTTCCGAAACCTTTCCCTCTGAAACCTCGGCAGCTGTGGAGTTTAACCCCTGTGACACCCGCTGTCTGAAACATTAGCTTATCCTCCTGACGCCCAGCACAACAAAGGCAAGGATTAAGGATCTGAATTTTTTGACATAATACAAGTGTCTTGGATGACAAAAACATGTTGCACCGAAAATACCTTCAAAAATATAATTAATATACTTTTTATTGAATGTCGGTTGTAGTGTCAGTTACAGCATAAGCAGAATATATGGTTCTTGAGCTTTGGGCCAGACAGCTCATGTCCTCTACAGGGGACACAAATGAATTCCCAGGTTTGGAGGAAAGCCCCATACCCTCCAGACCACGACGTCATTATACTTATGGATCCATACGAGCGCAGCTTTATTGCAACGTAAATATTTTAACAATTACAACAATCATGGCAACCTGACACAGGACGTGTTAAACCGGACGAGGTTCGTTTCATCCTCGAATCTGAAACGGGCGACGGACGGAATATGGAAATAAAACGCTCTCCGTTTTCCTTTGAACGCCCTGGGACTCCTCGAGAGACCAACGGGGGTCCCCGGCACGCAGTTTGGAAATCCCTGTGGCGGGTCACGGTGGCAGGCGCTAATGGCTTCTTCAGAAGGGCGCGTGTACAAAGCAGAGAGGAATTAATTCCCCCTAATGTTGGCCATCGGGGCCCGAGCGCCTCTCAGAGGGAACAGAGCCGGCCGAGCCAAACATTAGCGTGAGTGACAGCACCTCAAGGACATCCTGTCAATATATTAATCTATTAGGGGGGGGGGGGTGAAAGAAAAAAAGGATTCATGCCACGGATTAGGACGGGGAGCTATTTTAAGAAATGGTACACGGTAAATTGTGTTCTATCACAAAGCGGGCGTCAAGGATTTTCATTTCATTTTCATTTTAATATACGGGGGCTTAAAGAATAAAAAGAAAACTATGATGAAAAGTCGGAATCTTCAGACTGAAGGCACCTTCGGCGCCGCAGCACAAGGACACTTTTAAGCTCTGATTATTAGGTGTCCTTTTTGGCTCCAAAGTACATCAGGATGTGCAGTCAAAATAATCTTTATTTCATAACCTACAAGCCTCAAACTCAATACACAATATAGTACATCAATACAATATAAAATTAAATTAGTCCATCTCCAGTTCCATGAAAAAGGCAGATGTGAGTGCTCAGGTGTGACTGCGTAGATGTGAGTGTGTAGATGTGAGGTCGTATATATGTGAGTGTGTAGATGTGAGGTCGTATGTGTGTGTGTGTGTGTGTGTGTAGAAATGAGTGTGTAGATGTGAGGTCGTATATGTGTGTGTGTAGATGTGAGGTCGTATGTGTGTGTGTGTGTAGATGTGAGGTTGTATGTGTGTGTGTGTGTGTGTGTAGATACGAGTGTGTAGATGTGAGGTCGTATATGTGTGTGTGTAGACGTGAGTGTGTAGATGTGAGGTCGTAGATGTGTGTGTGTAGATGTGAGGTTGTATGTGTGTGTGTGTAGACGTGAGTGCATAGATGTGAGTGCGTAGATGTGAGTGTGTAGATGTGCGGTCGTGTGTGTGTAGATGTGAATGTGTAGATGTGAGTGTGTAGATGTGAGTGTGTGGATGTGAGTGCGTAGATGTGAGTGTGTAGATGTGAATGCATAGATGTGAGTGCGTAGGTGTGAGTGTGTAGATGTGCGGTCGTGATTGTACGCAGCAGGGCCTGGCAGGGTGAGAGAGGGCCGCGTACCTTTGAAGCCCTCGGGGTAGACCTCCGGGAGGAACTTTGTGCTGATGTCACCGGAGACGAAACGCGGGTGGACAAGGATCTCCCGGAGCAGGGGAATATTATGAGTTACACCTGCAGGACAGAACACAGCATTCAGTAATTACAGACTGTGCGTGTGCACAGTTTGTGTGTGAGTGTGTGTGTGTGTGTGTGTGTACAGTTTGTGTGTGTGTGTGTGTGTGTGTGTGTGTGTGTGTGTGTGTGTGTGTCTGTGTGTGTACAGTTTGTGTGTCTGTGTGTGTGTGTGTGTGTGTGTGTGTGTGCGCCCATGGCTGTGCAGTGGATGAGAGGTAATTCTGACTCCGCCTCTCCAGGCCCCTCCCTCCCCACAGCAGCATGCTCAGCCGGGGCGTCTCTGATTAAGAGGACATCCTCCACCTGACCACCTGACTGCCCCAGCCCCACTCAGGTCACCAACACCCTTCTGAGCTCCGGCAGCCCCTTCTGATAACGCACACACACACACACACGCACACACGCGCACGCGCACACACACGCGCACACACGCACGCACGCACACACGCACGCACGCACGCACGCACGCACGCACGCACACACATACACACTCACACACTCACACACTCACTCACACACACACACACACACACATGCACACGCGCACACACACACACACACACTCACACGCACGCACGCACGCACACACACACACACACACACACACACACCACACGCACGCACACACACACACGCACACACACACACACATGCACGCGCACACACACACAAACACCGCACACACGCATGCACACACACGCATACGCATGCAAGCATGCACACACACACACAGACAAACACCACACTCACGCACACACACACAGACGCACACAAGCACACATACAAAAAACACACGAGCACACACACACTACTTTTCTCCTAATATATAAACAACATAAACAAAAATATTAAATACAAACAACACTTCAATAACTTGCCAAGATAAATAGTATAGCTAATTATAAGACAGCTTATTATCTTTATAAGCACATTATTGTGACAGCATTTATTATTTGCTTTTTAGACTTGCGCCTTTTCTGCCCGAGTAAATGACTCTTCGCTATATTTTCAATAGTTCTTCAGTTCCAATTCAAAAATCCAGTGAGCAAACCAACTCAAAATTCATCACCCGTACAGGACAGTGCCGTGAGGGTCCCCACAGGGAAATGCAGAAAATGGCTTTCATTTCACTAATACAGCCAGCAAATCTGCAATAACGGGCAGCTTAGACGCGTCTAGGACACGCTGGACACTTGCCAAAATGTCTACTTTCCAAAACATGGCCGAACCCCAGCAGTCAGCAGGCAAGCCACAATAGAGAGGGAAAGAATGCATCGTCCACTAAATAAAAGGCATAATTGAATTTTCAATGGCTATGAAGGAGGTAAAAAAAATCCTTTAACATATGAAAAAAACCTTAATAAAGCTGGAATTCGGTTGGAGGAGGTGATGGCAGGGAGGGGGTAAAAAAACAAAAAACAAAAAAAAAAAACACTGACGTAGTCCTGCCAACCTTAGGAAAATATTTAGAGTACCACAATAGTCCGTGTAACGCTTAGTTCACATGCTTTCACACTTCGCTTTGCACGCACACACAAGCCTTCGTTCATAATTCTAGTTTTGACTGTTGAAGTGATCAGGCAAAATTGTATAATTCGACCTGATTCTAAAATATCACTTGCACTGCACTGGGCTATATTATGATACACTTGCAAGTCAAAAGTTTGAGTACTCCTGCTTGAAACAATTTTTTCATGATTAATATTTCATTATATGATGTGTGCTTATACAAACTGATAATCATCAGTTAAGAGAATTGCATTCAATTATTTAATAAAAATGGAAATATTTATTTTGTATATTGTAACATATGTTTTCATTTTCAAGTATTTACAGAAACTTATGTTGTAATGTAAAAAAAAAAAAACTTATGTTGTGATACGGTCACATTTTTGTTCTTGATTATTACTCCCCACTCCCCATTTTACCTCAGCAATGCAGCGTTACGCCTCGGTGGATAATAAAGTACCGCTGCGTATCAGTGGATGTTGAGTGGGTCGGGGAGGGGTTACAGAACCACAGGCACAAGGTCGTAGCATCTGGTTCAATCCGAGGGATGTAGTTTAAATACCGAACAAATGTACGGTATTGTTTTGTATTATTTGATTGTTTTCCATAATTAAATTACAATAATATTTTTTTTTTTTTTTTTTTGCGTAGTTTCAGCTGGCATTTCGTACCTGCGTATTTTGACCAAGAATTGCGTGGTTGGTACACAAACTGCGTGCAGGTTGGCAGGTCTGCTGACGTGGTTCGGCCTTATTTATTTTTTTTGCCCCGCACCCTTCCATATTTTACAATCCAGCGAGTTCCCCCTTTCAAAAGCCCAGAACGAAAAACAAGAATGAGAAAAATATGCAACTTAAAAAAAAAAAAAAAAAAACGACCTTCTGTCAAAGTTCGCGAGGTCTCCATCTGTGTGGGGGATACGGGCCAGACGAAGGAGTGACGGGGCCCTGACAGCTCTGCGGAGGCTACCTGCTGCTGGACAAACACGGTCCAGACGCGAACCCACGCACACTCACAGGATCAAACGGGCCCGCAAACACGGCGTATTTCACACGGAGAACGAAAACAAAACAGAGAGAGAGAGGGAGCCCGCGAAAAGAGCGTGTGGCGAGCAAATCAGGAGAGGCCCGTAACCGACGCGGGAGGGAGGGGAAAAAAGGACAGATCGTAACGGAGCGTTCTGAAATACCGCCCACATTAGCGGTGACCCACACACCTCTGACACTTCCAGGGACGCTAACATAATAATAGCGAAGCGTTTGAAGCCCTAATCCGTTCTCTTAAGGCTTTTAATTAAAGAACAACGGACCCCGTGAGCCTCTGTTGTTCCGGTTCTCCCGCAAGCCGGACAAGAAAAGCTATTGTACGTATCGAGACGGGGCGACAGAGCTTAAGGTGGTGGGGGGGGGGGGGCTCCTCCTGATATTTGAACACTGTGTGCCAAATCAAGCCATCATCGAACATCACCCGCCCAGGGCTTAACCAGGACGTACCGCCTGACAGAGAGGTGTCATCGCGATGCAAGCGAACGATTCAGGAACGACAGCCACAGCCCATTTTCACAGCGCACCGCGAAAAAATGAAAAAACGAGCGGAAACGGAAGCAGAGTCGGCGAGGCTCCGTGTTCGACGGGCACGCGCTCCGCCTTCTAGAACAGTCTCGCCACGCGGGGAACGCCACGTTCCCGCTCTTACCGAAAACCCGCCGCAAACCAGCCCCGACCGAGCCGGGCGCGCGGGGGGGGGGATGAAAATAAACTCTTATAACAGACGCCTTATTTTGGTGAAAAGAAATCCTTGAGATAAATCATTAGACCTCCATTTGTGCCCAGACGGCGAGGGAGAGACGGGCTCGGGGAGGAGGTGTGTTGTGTGCGGAATAAAGGGAATTTGGCGATGACCCCCCCCTCGTCGCGGGCGGGGGGCCGGTGGGGGGCATATTGTGATCACTTCAGCTGGACCGGGAGCGGGGGGGTGAGGGGGGGGTTGGCAAAGGCCCGCGCTGCAGCAACGAGACGGAGGGAGGGAGGGAGGGAGGGAAGGAAGAGGGGAGGGACAGAGAGGAGAGAGATTACAGAACAAGAGAAAAGAGGAGAAGAGATGGGGAGAGGAAGAGGGAGGAAATCTTGAGAACTGAGTGAAAAGGAGTCCCAGGAAATGTACAGAGATAAAAAAATAATAATAAAAAGGGGGGGGGGGGGCACCTGAGGAGACGGGGGAGAAGCTCGGCATTGTGGGAAGGCTGCGGGAAAAGGCTGGACACGCCCCACACCATCCTCCTCCTATCAGGACCGTTAAAACACCGCTCCCCCTCTTTCACCAGGGCAGGGGGGTGGGGTGGGGTGGGGGGGGGGGGGGAGGAAGGTTAAGGAACGGCCCATGTTAAGGGGCGTGCTGTACGCCTGTACCCCCGAAACGGGCCCAGAGGGACCCTTCTACTTCACGGATCCATTTGCTAAATTATGGACGAGAGAGAGAGAACTGCAGAAAATAAGTAACTGCAATCCACACCTCCACACCCTCGCCAAGGAAAAATAAAACATTTCGTCGGCCCCAAATGACCGAGAACTCACAATATTATCACTGCAGCGCTGGAGCTCGGGTTTGAATCGCATTAGCCTGAGACAGCACAATTTATGATCAGGTCAAATAAACAGCAAGAGAGCTCCGTTTTCAAAGACCATAGAAACCCACCCAACACCTCTGGACCCCGCGAAAACCAGCAGCTACGGGGGGAAAAAAAAGGCAAAATCAACCCACAACGGACATTTCGGCGAAGAGAAAACGTCAAGTTTTCCCGTCGAAGTAATTCGCTCAATAACGCATGTATAACTCTGAACGGGACCGAGTGTCTGTGGTGAACTGAACGCCACTGTCCACTCCAGCGAGAACAGGGCTTTGTCACCTTATATATGGGGTTTCGATTGCTTCTCCGTGGCGCACCCCTGGTCCATCTTTCATCCTTTCACAAGCGGCAGCGCTGATATTCTACGGCAAACAGAACACTGTTATTCTTCAGTTACCGAACTCCGCGTTCCCCCCAATCTATCCAATCCTCGCCTCAATCTACCGGTAACGATTTTCTGTTTGACGCCTTTCTGACAGACGAAAAAACACTTCCACTTGCCTGTCAGACCTTAAAAGAGCGACTGCAGAGCGATTCTGTCTGCCGCTGCTTTCTCTTCATTTTTATTTTGTTTGTTTTTTCCCCCCTCAAACAAAGACAGTGTCACAGAGAAGGGAGGACTAGACGACAGAGAGAAACGTTAGAAACCAGAAACATGAGGTAACATCTCAACGGCAGCTCACAAATTGGGGAAAAAAAGACCTACATTTATGAAATTTATAACCTGCGTCTGCAAAATGCCAGTAATTTAATGTCATGTAAACCAACACAGCAATTTACCACATTCTGGGAATAATTTTAATTTATGTTATGGGTAGAGTGTAGTATATACTGCTTAAGGAACTGGTCTTGTACCCTAAAGGCTGTAGGTTTGATTTCCTGGTAGGACACTGCTGCTGTACCCTTAACCTGGACTTGCTTTAGTCCATATTTTTTACATAACTATGTAAAAATTAATAATCTGAGTAACTCCCTCTGGCTGAGAGCATCTGCACAATGTAATGGTATGACACTTATTAGGCAGTAGTATGTTGTTAGTAACTAGGTTGTAACAGTCTGTAAGTCTAGTAAGGCAGTCTAGTCATACACAGAGGCTGTTTTTGGTTCTTCATACTGACCAATACCTAGCCATACAAATGATTAAAAAACAAAATAACAGAAAATTATTTTTCTAAAATTATTTTTAATTGCTTTAACAGTGTGGTCTGACATTTGGCCACTTCTTACGAAGTGGTTTGATATTTGAAATTTATGGTCATGTAATCTGTCTGGTCGCGTTCCAGAGTTACCGGTGACAGGGCTCTCAGCACTTAACACCAGCGCGGAAATAAAGCCGTCCGACGCAAACGGTTCAGCACAGGTAAAATAAACGCATGTTTTCTGGGACCATAAAGTCTAAAGACTGGATTCTAACCAGAACCTATTTACAGCACAGAACTAAGTTCAGCAGCGTAAATAATCTCTCCTGTACGGCTTTGCGTTTACGACAATAAAAACGACGCAAAATGAAAAAGCAGGGTGTGATGATAATTAACCATAAATTAGTGCATTTCATTTTTTTTTTTTTTTCCTTGACTGTTTAATTCTACAGTTCACAGGACACCACCCCCCCTCACCCTTCCCCCCGGCAACCCTGCACCCCCGAACATCAGACTGAAGTTGCAGTATGAGCTGCATTCGCTATTGAGTGGATAGGATTGGCGGTAATGTAATAAGCCGGGATGCTAATTGCGTGTTGTGTAATCGTCGCTGTCCCGAGGAGACCGGCGAACTCCCCGAGCGCCGGCGTGCCGCCCGCGCCGCCACGCTAATCACAGCGCTTTCACACCCCGTCTCCCTCGCTCTGTTTACTCAAACACGCCCGTCACGTCAGCGGCCTTCAGCCATGGCGGCTTCGCATGCGCCCGTAACCTACCGATGCAGGGGACCACAAACACGGGACCACAAACAGGGGACCACAAACACAGGACCACAAACAGGGCACCACCAGCACGGGACCACAAACACGCAAAACACACAAAACATGGCACCACAAACACAGCACCACAAACAGGGGACCACAAACACAGGATCACAAACAGGGCACCACAAACACAGGACCACAAACGGGACTACAAACAGGGCACCACCAGCACGGGACCACAAACACGAAACACCAAACTGGCACCACAAACAGCACCACAAACAGGGACCACAAACACAGGATCACAACAGGCACACAACACAGGACACAAACAGGGACCACAAACCAGGACACAAGGACCACAAACGGGACCACAAACAGGGCACCACCAGCACGGGACCACAAACAGGGGACCACAAACAGGGCACCACCAGCACGGGACCACAAACACGGGACCACCAACACGGGACCACCAACAGGGGACCACAAACACGGGATCACAAACAGGGGAACACAAACAGGGGACCACAAACACGGAGCACTGATTTTTTTGCCATTTTAAATCTGCGCACGGCTGCACTCAGTTGTTCTCATTGATGCGTTTCTGTGTTTTGACTCTCACCAAATCAATTAACTCAGCAGACGCTTGCAGGCGGAAGCCCCTGAAAGACATTGCAGGGCACCTATGCGCCATAATAAAGACTTTTTTTTTAAAGACAGGGTTAGAAGCACATTTGCTCACACACACTACACACACACACACACACACACCACACACAAACACACACACACACACACACACACACACACCCACACACACACACACACACACACACACACACACACACACACACACACACACACACACATACACACCAAACAACACACACAACACACACACACACAACACACACACACACACACACACACACACACACACACACACACACACACAACACACACATACACACACAAACACACACCACACAACACACACACACACACACACACCAAACACACGCAACACACACACACGCAAACACACGCACCACAACACACGCAAACACACACACACATACACACGCAAACACACGCACACACACACACATACACACGCAAACACACACACACACACACATACACACGCAAACACACGCACACACAAACACACACACAAACACACAGGCAGGCACACACACAGATAAAAACACACACACACACACACACACACACACACACACACACACACACACACACACACACACACACACAGGACAGCAGGATTGGCTGTGTTTCCTCTCTCTCTCTCTGCTCAGCATTATTAATGCAGACCGGCTCCCTCCTGCTGAAAGTGTTAGAGTGACCTTTCCTCCCGGCCAGGAGTGCCACTGACAAAGGGCACCTGCCACAGCTCCCCTGCGCTGCGCGTCCCCTACACCTCCTCCTGCCTCCTCCCCCTCCTCCCCTTCCTCCTCCTCCTCACTCCTCCTCCTCACTCTCCCTCCTCATCCCTCCCCCTCCTCCTCTTCATTCCCTTCTCCTCCTGCCTCCTCACCCCTCCTCCCCTCTCCTCACTCCTCCCTCCTCCTCCTCTCCTCCCTCTCCTCACTCTCCCTCCTCATCCCTCCCCCTCCTCCTGCTCCTTTTCACTCCCGCTCCTCCCCCTGCCTCCTCCTCCTCAATCGTTCTCAATCCGCCTCTTCTTCACTCCTCACTCTCCCTCACTCCTGCTCCTCCTCCCTCCACCTCCTGCTTCCTCCCTCCTCACTCCCCATTCTCCTCATCCATCGCCTCACTCCCTGTCCTCCCACACTCCTCCTCTTCCCCCTCCGTACTCCTCTTCACACAGAGAACCCTGGTGGAAGATTTTATTAAACCCCAATTCCTCGTGTTATTGGAGCAACAGAAATGGAGTACTGGCACAAATCATGGAAACACTGCATTTATAAACAGATTTTTAACTATTAATGCAATATTTTTGCAATAATTTCTTTTTGGTATAATATAATAAAATGTAATCTCAACAAAAGACAAAAATAAAGAAATAATTAGCATTTGCGTTACACAAGTAATAATTACACCTTCCTATATGTGTATTAGTTCATACCTACATAATTCAGCAGTGAAATGCATCTAACTGTTGGAAATATTATCAGCTTCATTGGCCAGTTTATTCTACAAAAAATGTAAATGCAAAGAAAGAGAACAGTTCCAAATACGTTTTACAGACGAAAATGTCTCTGAGAAACAACAGGGCAAAAAAAGGGCACTGATAAAATTCCTTAAAGATACATTTTTTCTTTAAGCACAGTGTTCCCAAAATTTGTACCAGAACTGTGTGTAAATAATATTACGATATCGAAGTCTTACCAGTCGTGTGAACTGGTGGCTGCAGGGTTTTCACTATGAATGATGTCATTCAAATGGTTGGCCATGTTATGACAATTAAAAAAATGTTTTTGTTAATAAATAAATACTATTACTATTTTAAAAGTAGGATAATTCCCCACACAATTCCCAAAATTGAGGGTGAAATGCCAGGGCAGAAATTAAATGTGGGTTCACTGAAGCTCCCTATTGCTCCCCTCAGTATCAGCGTCCAGCGTTAGGCCCAAGTTTGCCGAAAAGGTGTCCCGGTGAAACTGGGCACACCCTCAGCCGTCAGCCAACGGGCGCCAACGCGCACGACGCTTCCTAACGTGAACCGCTAAGACAGCGGCTTGCTGTGCGCCAAAGCCGCCGTCGGCCCAGGAGCCGGGCTGCTCACCGCGAATAACGTAACAGTCCAGAGCCGCCTCCATCCGCTCCAGAGCTTCTGCGCGTGTGGAGCCGTAGGAAACCAGCTGCAGAGGACAGGAGAACAGGCAGAGAGACACTCACACACAGGCCCACAAACAGGTACTCAAACACAGGCCCACAAAGAGATACTCAAACACAGGCCCACAAAGAGATACTCACACACAGGCCCACAAAGAGATACTCACACACAGGCCCACAAGGAAATACTCACACACAGGCCCACAAAGAGATACTCTCACACAGGCCCACAAAGAGATACTCACACACAGGCCCACAAAGAGATACTCACACACAGGCCCACAGAGATACTCACACACAGGCCCACAGAGAGATACTCACACACAGACCCACAGAGAGACACTCACACACAGGCCCACAAAGACATACTCACACACAGGCCCACAGAGAGATACTCACACACAGGCCCACAAAGAGATACTCACACACAGGCCCACAGAGAGATACTCACACACAGACCCACAGAGAGACACTCACACACAGGCCCACAAAGACATACTCACACACAGGCCCACAGAGAGATACTCACACACAGGCCCACAGAGAGATACTCACACACAGGCCCACAAAGAGATACTCACACACAGGCCCACAGAGAGATACTCACACACAGGCCCACAAAGAGATACTCACACACAGGCCCACAAATAGATACTCACACACAGGCCCACAAAGAGATACTCATACACAGGCCCACAAAGAGATACTCACACACAGGCCCACAAAGAGATACTCACACACAGGCCCACAAAGAGATACTCATACACAGGCCCACAAAGAGATACTCACACACAGGCCCACAAAGAGATACTCAGACACAGGCCCACAAAGAGATACTCACACACAGGCCCACAAAGAGATACTCAGACACAGGCCCACAGAGAGATACTCACACACAGGCCCACAAAGAGATACTCACACACAGGCCCACAAAGAGATACTCAGACACAGGCCCACAGAGATACTCACACACAGACCCACAGAGAGATACTCACACACAGGCCCACAAACAGGTAATCAAACACAGGCCCACAAAGAGATACTCACACACAGGCCCACAAAGACATACTCACACACAGGCCCACAGAGAGATACTCACACACAGGCCCACAAAGAGACACTCACCACAGCCCACAAAGAGACACTCACACACAGGCCCACAAAGAGATACTCACACACAGGGCCCACAAAGAGATACTCACACACAGGCCCACAAAGAGATACTCACACAGGCCCACAAAGAGATACTCACACACAGGCCCACAAAGAGACACTCAGACACAGACCCACAGAGAGATACTCACACACAGGCTCACAAAGAGACACTCACACACAGGCCCACAAAGAGATACTCACACACAGGCCCACAAAGAGATACTCACACACAGGCCCACAAACAGGTACTCACACGCAGGCCCACAAAGAGATACTCAGACACAGGCCCACAAAGAGATACTCACACCGGCCCACAAAGAGATACTCACACACAGGCCCACAAAGAGATACTCACACACAGGCCCACAAAGAGATACTCACACACAGGCCCACAAAGAGATACTCTCACACAGGCCCACAAAGAGATACTCACACACAGGCCCACAAAGAGATACTCACACACAGGCCCACAAAGAGATACTCTCACACAGGCCCACAAAGAGATACTCAGACACAGGCCCACAAACATACACACACACAGGCCCACAAACATACACACACACAGGCTCACAGAGAGATACTCACACACAGGCCCACAAAGAGATACTCACACACAGGCCCACAAAGAGATACTCACACACAGGCCCACAAAGAGATACTCACACACAGGCCCACAAAGAGATACTCACACACAGGCCCACAAAGAGATACTCACACACAGGCCCACAGAGAGATACTCACACACAGGCCCACAAAGAGATACTCACACACAGGCCCACAAAGAGATACTCACACACAGGCCCACAAAGAGATACTCACACACAGGCCCACAAAGAGATACTCACACACAGGCCCACAAAGAGATACTCAAACACAGGCCGAAAAACAGGTACCCAAACACACATCACCAAACATCACTAAGTCACATAAAGCAGTAAATGGATTTTGAACCGCAGACAAAAGCGTATCCATGGCAATTCCAGAAAAGCAGATATTAAAATACTATCTGTATATATATCAAATGTTTACTAACTTTGGAGATCATTGGGTCATAGTAGATACTGATGTCACTTCCTTCTTGAATGCCACTGTCCACTCGAACCTACAAAAAAAAACAAAAAAAAAAAAACCTTAAGCAGGCAAGTCTATCCACATACACATACACATACACATACACATACACGCGCGCACGCGCACGCGCACACGCACACGCACACGCACACGCACACGCACACGCACACGCACACGCACACGCACACGCACACGCACACGCACACGCACACGCACACACACACACACACACACACACTTAAAGCTTTTCCAGTACAGATTGAGCACTGACATTAGCTCAACTGAGAAATGCTCAACTGGTAATTCCACAGTCTGTTTTTCAGTTTTCTTTTTTAAAGGGGCCTCACACACAGATACCACAGAAGACTGCAGAACGTCTGGCACGGTGACGCTTATTTCATTTTAATTATAATCCCACTATTTTAACACTTTTTATTTCATCTCACTTTAACCATTTATTTTACGTATTCATTATTTTATGACAATATTAGAAGAAAGATCTTAAAAAATACAAGGAGTACGTCCAGGGTATAAATTCACAAGATAAAAAATTATCACCTCTGCAAAACACATTTAATTGCATATTTTATTATAACTGCTGTAAAGCATTTCTCACACACAACATGCATATCCGCATGTAAAATAACATTTAATACTTTTATCTGCCACAGCTGCTCTTTCGTTTAAACACTAAATGCTGTTAATACTAGATGGAGTTAAGAGTAAACTAAAATGCTGTTTAAACTAACCATGACCAACAAATGATGTGTATGTGCGTGTGCACGTGTGAAATATGTTTGAAAAGTATGTTATATTCGAATTATGTTTCAGGTGACTAAGAAAAGATACAAAATGTACTAAATCCAAGCAGGTAAATTCTTGATTGTAACATCAGAAATCCCTCCTCCTTCCACCAAAAATATAATAATAATTTTTAAAAATTACACCAGCAAAAACAAAAACACAAAATACAAAGCAGTCGGAAATTCTTTTTTTTTAATTTTGGTGTCAGGAAGTATAAAAATATGATTCTATTATCAGTGAGCGGCCATTCATAACAATGCATTTTCCCCCCCTAAATATAAATTAGGGACAATTAAAAGGGACAAAGTCAACAACACTTATGGCGTTTGCTTTTCTTTTCCAGGTTCAAAGATGAGCGCTTTGCAAAGAAACATGAAGCTACATCCTGGAGTGTGTATTCATTGCACCCCTCCCCCGCCCCCCCCCTCATCCTCCCTCCCACCCCCACCTCCACCACTCCCCATGAACACGTTCTGAGGGACGAGTATCCATGGCAATGCCGTTCACACCCCCCCCCCCCACACCCCCGAACTCTGCGTACGGCGACCCCAAAGATCCACGCCCACACCTTGGGCCGGGCCCAGCAAGCCGGGTGGATGACACACACATAAAAGATACCTGCCAAACATCTTGATACGCTTCCATTGTAGGCCCTCCATTAGCATGTGTATGGACCCCAATATAAATCCACAGTGGCTTTTTCCTCTTCTTCTTATTCTTTTTTTTTTTACTCCTTCCATTTTCTCTTTCTGTAGTACAAATGTGTATTGTTTGGTAAGTTAAACCCACAGAAGGCTTGTGAGGATAAGCAGGCCCTTTCTTTTGTGTGCTAATGCCTTCAAGGCACGAAGCGGGAAGAGACTCCCAGAGACCCAGCGCTACCTTTCTGTGGCTTCATCTCGTTTTTCTTTTTCTTTTTTATTATTACTAAAAAGGAGAGGACACACGGCGTCTCCACATTTAAAAAAAAATGTAAAAAAAAAAGGGATGAAAGGAAGCTTAAGATGTCCGCTGAATTCCAGCCTTTCTGAACGGAAGCGAAGATGAAAACGTCTGGTCGACCGGGGCGTGAGCCGTGAGAGAGAGAGAGAGAGAGGGGTGCTGGGGAGGGTGTAATTAAACATTCTTTTCTCGGGCACAAAAAAAAAAATGACAACAGAGGCCCCGAGACTAGACGGGCAAGCAGGAGTCTCCCAACCTTCATTTTGACCCCACAACCCACCCCACACACACACACACTCTCTCTCTCTCGCACACACGCACTCCCCAGCCTGACAGGTGACAGCCCAATCTGATTAAACGCTCAGGAAGGAGGGGGGACTCTCCGTCCTCCGTGACAGGCCAAAAGTGATCGCCATGGAGATACATAATCACGCCTGTCAGACGCGTCCCCCGTCCCGCTGGCTCCCGTTTGATTGCTCCCGGCAATAATGACAGACAAAGCTTAGCGTGCGCTCCCCCCGTCAGCCAATCACGTCGGCCCGTCTCCGGCCCGCTCGGCCGACGTGCGACGCGCACACACGAGCGCGTACCGGCGGCCGGGCGGAGGACATCCAAGGCATTTTAATTGTTTTTTTTTTTCTCGTTTTTTTTTCTTCTTTCGTCCCCCTCCTCCCTCCATCCCCGCTCCGCTCTCCTCCTCCTCCTCTTCTTCTTTCCCCTTCACATGGCCGAGCTGAAGAGCGCAAGTGTTATTACACAAGACTCCCGCTGCAGCATTAATTGAAGAGCGGACGGGGGGGGGGGGTTTGGGGGGGGCTGAGCCGGTGGGGGGCACAGCTAGGCCATTATCACTTGGGTCTTCAACAGGTCTCACGTCTGAAAACTGCAAATTGCAAAAACTTGCAAGGGCAAAATGTTTGACATTACTTGATCCGCAAGCATATGGTGGGAAAAAAATATCCCTGGAGAAAAGGTGGGGTTGAGGGGGTGGATTTTTTTTTGGGGGGGGGGGGGGTGGGGGGGGGTAGAAAAATGTTAAATAAATAAGAAATGGGGGGGGGGTGAGGAGAAATAACAAACAAATGAAGGAAATAATGATTTAAATTGCGTGATTAATGTGGGAGGGCAGGGTGGGGGGGGTCGGGTCGGGGGGGGGGGTACGGTAAAGGCGAGGTGTCAGGTGCTCTCGCTGGCCTACGCTCACACGTTCATTTGCTGGACCTCCTCCTCCGTGCCCTTGCCTTCCATGTAAGGGGTGACAGTGACGTCCAGCATACGGGGGACGTTAAACACAGTCCTCAAAATACAGGGGGCGGTGGGGGGGGGAGCGGGGACAGGACAAGTTCACATTGAGAATATATATACTTTTCATCTTGAAGGTTGATTTCTCTTCTCGCTTAAGGTTAATTGCATTGGCAAAGCTAAGCTGGTGGAAAAACAACTAAACAAATTATTTATGCATGCACTCATGAATTTACAGGTTTCTGTTATTTTCTATATTTTCGATCTTCCGTTGTGGTCTCTCTAAGCGGGTTTCGCTGCTCTCACGCAACGCAGCGGTACTCTACGGCACAAACGAGTCGTCGCGGTCACTAAACTAACGTCTCGAGGTGGAGACGCCTTCCGTGTCTCACAGGGATTGACCCCCGTGTCCCTATCCCCTAACTAATACCCCAGATCATCCCGTCATATTTCGTGGCGCGCCCTGTACTGAAGCCGGTTAGTTCAGTGTTATACGTCTCCTTTGGAGAGCAGTGGCCTGTGCAGACCCAACCCCTAAAACCACAGGCGACAGAAGCAGCAGGTACTGTGAGATTGGAAACGGCCAAACCCGTTTGGGTGTCTGAACGTGGCCTGTATGTCCACCTGTAATGAGCACTGTACTGAATGCTAACGTCTGTAGACTGTGCTGTACTGTATGTACTGTAATGTCTGTCTGTATGTACATGTACTGGTGACTGTAATGTCTGTACTGTACTGTCTGTACTGTGCTGTATGTAGTGTACTGTAATGTACTGTAATGCTTAACTGTAATGTACTGTAATGTACTGTGCTATAATGTGCTGTAATGTGCTGTGCTGTACTGTACTGTACTGTAATTAACTGTAATGTAATATAATGTACTGTACTGTAATGTGCTGTAATGTACTATACTTTAATATGCTGTAATGTACTGTACTGTAATGTCCTATAATGTGCTGTAATATACTGTACTGTAATGTACTGTAATGTGCTGTAATGTACGTAATGTATGTTGACCGTGCCTGTATGTGCGAATACGATTGCTATCTGCGTGATTATTCTACTTTGCTCAAACATTTAAAAAAATAAATGTCATAAAAATGGTGCAAATAAAAGACAGCAGTGTAAAATACTCATTGTATGATGATCATTTCTACAGCACTAAAATTCATGTCTATGTTCTTGCACAAACAATTAATTTGTCAACAACACTGTCCTTTCCTAGCTAGAGATAAGAACAGTGATACACTTCTATGGGCAGACCTGCAGTGTGGGACAGAGAGACCTGCAGTGTGGGACAGAGAGACCTGCAGTGTGGGACAAAGAGACCTGCAGTGTGGGACAAAGAGATCTGCATGTGGACAGAGAGACCTGCAGTGTGGGACAGAGAGACCTGCAGTGTCGTACAGAAAGACCTGCAGTGTGTCACAGAGACCTGCAGTGGGACAGAGATACCTGCAGTGTGGGACAGAGACCTGCAGTGTGGGACAGAGAGACCTGCAGTGTGGGACAGAGATGCCTGCAGTGTGGGACAGAGATACCTGCAGTGTGGGACAGAGATACCTGCAGTGTGGGACAGAGATACCTGCAGTGTGGGACAGAGAGATCTGCAGCGGGACAGAGAAACAGACTCCTAACAGGAAACTTACGCCGGTGAGATTGGAGGGCTCCTGGTACTGGGACAGGCGCCCGATGGAAGGCAGGCCAAAGGATTTGTAGGGGTCCTGAAAGGAAGCCGAAACGAGAGGAAGCATTAACTTTAAAATAAAACACAGGAAACCAGGTTAACTGCCGCTCCTCACAGTTAAAGGCATTGGCAGGGCTATTTTTTGCCCAATTATCCCTGGTTAACAGGATTAATTCCTCCCTCTCCTTTTCATTCCTTACGCTACAAACGGCTAATAAATCTACTGCCGCACTAAAAAGGGGCTCGGAGGTTTACCCTAATTAGCATAACAAGTTGCGAAATTATTACAGTCTTAAATTGCTTACAGAGAACACAACATCTGAGGCACGCAGGATGTTGTCTGCGATTTAGGAGGGCCATTCAACAAAAAAGAGAAACGTTGAGTCAAACGCGAGTGAGGGGGCTGAAGGGAGCGGTCGGGAGACAAGCTGCTCAAATACCTCACGCTATTCTCTCCCAAACAACCCCTCCTCCTCCTCCTCCTCCTCCTCCTCCCCCGTCCAGGCCCCGCCCCTGAAGGGGGGAAGTGGGGGGGGGCGTAGCGGTTTGTTTTGTCACCCTCACCTCTGCGTAAACTCTGCTCTCGATGGCCCAGCCGTTGATGGGGATGTCGGCCTGCGTGTGCTGGAGTGCGTAGCCCTTGGCAACGCGGATCATCTGCTGCACTAAATCCAGCCCGGTGATGCACTCGGTGATGGGGTGCTCCACCTGCCAGGGGTTCAGCAAGTCAGTCCTCTGGCTTAGAGGTGTTACATTACATTACATTACAGGCATTTGGCAGACGCTCTTATCCAGAGCGACGTACAGGCGTAGATATACACAGTGCTCCCTGTCTCACCCTCCTTTCTCAACCTGAACAGATCCGCTCTTCTCTCTCTTCACATGCAGTTTACCGGCCTCCGTCTTCAAAGCCGTTAAACGTTTAAACGCATTCCGATTCGCCAGATGCCTTTCTACTCTTTCTTGTTTTTATAATTCACAGAAGAAGAAGAAAATAAATAAATGAAGACCTCATTATCTAATATTCCTGTCATCACTACTTCGGTACAGTGGGGGGGGGGGGGGGGGGGGACACAAAGTGAAAATAATCAAAGACATTTAATAGCGAGGGGGAAAGGAAGGACGGACGGACGAAAGAAAGAACGCATTAAAAAAACGAAAACCCGAAACGCGGAGAGAACTCTGAACCGCGGCCGATAATGACGGGCTCTCCCCCATCAGACACGCGGCCCGGCACAGCCGGGGGGGGCACAGCCGGGGGGGGGGGGGGGCAAAGCGGGTCAGGTCCGCCCCGATCCGTCGCCCCCATCGCCCGCCTGCTTTCACTAACCTGTACTGACAAGCAGCCGGATTAGAGTAAGCTTCCCCCGGCACAGAGGAGCGGGGAGAAGCAGATGGAGGCTTCTGGGTCCCCCCCCCCACCCCCTCTGTTCTGGCCCCCCTCTCCTCCCTGGCCTCAGACTGATCTGTGGAGTGCTTAACATGCAGAATAGCTGGGGCTGGACCGGGCCGACCCACGTACCATCAGCCAATCGCAGCCAACAGCCTCGCTCAACGCTGTTAAGGGAATACCCCCCCACCACCCGCCGCCTACCCCCCCCCCCCCCGGCTCAACGCCCGGTCTCGCGTCAGGAACACACATCTCGTAACCGAGGGGGGGAACACTGCCAGAGCTTAATTAACACCCCGCTCTCACGAAGGTTTGCAAGACGCAATAATTAAGGAGCGTCGACGATTTTAAAAGTGTGCAATAGTGAAACAAATAAACGGCTTAATTACATCGGCACAACCCGAGGGCACGGCGCGGATCACAACAGCGACGGCGACGCCCAGGCGAAGAAATCAATAACATCGATACCTCAAAACAATACAAATAATTATCATTTACATTTGAAAGTGGAAAAAAATGAGATTTATATTTGTAACACGTGTCATCCACTGTGGGAAAGCGAGCTTGTCTTTTTTACTCCAGCAGTTTCTCAGGTAAATAACACCAACTTTGCTAAACTGAACAGATGGGCTTGCTAATTAGCCGGGCTCATGTTGAAAGTTTGTTTATAAAGAGAGAATGGGTTCTCAGACATCTTGACACATTTTATTAACATATCATACCCCTGAAGTGCTCATACCATACCCCACACACACACACACACACAGACACACACACGCACATGCACGTACACACACACACACGCACGCACACACACGCACATGCACGTACACACGCACACACACACACACACACACACGCACAGGCGCACGTACACACGTACACACACACACGCAGACACACACACACGCACGTACACACACACGCACACACGCACACACACACACGCAGACGCAGACGCAGACACACACACACACACACGCGCGCACACGCACGTACACACACACGCACACGTACACACACACACACACACTCACATGCACCCACACACACACACACACACGTACACACATGCACCCACACACGCACATGCACGTACACACGCACACACGCACACACGCACACGCACGTACACACACACGCGGACATATACACACACACACACACACACACAGACACACACACACGTGCATACACACATGCGCACATATACACACACACACACACACACACACACCAGGGAAACCTAAAATAAACAGCCTTGCTAAGAGGGACACTCCCGGTACATATGCTCATGAATATGCACAATTACAGCAGGGCTTCTTTCCTGTCATATATATCCATTACATTTCCAGGGCATCCCAGCAGCCCCTGCTCTGTCTCCGGCACGTTTCAGCCCACAGCCGCCCTACGAAGCGATCCTCGCTGTTATGACAACCATCGCCGCTGTCGGGGACGACACACTGACAGGATGATGTCACAAAGGGGGGGCGGGGGATGTTCTGCTCCCAGAAGACCTGGAGGTATTTCACTACCAGAGGAATTGTGGGGGGGTGGGCGCAGTGTGTGTGGGGGGGGGGGGGGGTGACAGGACGGCAGACGGCTCTGACACATCTGAGTCGAACAGCACACCTGCTGAGATCAGCTGGAACAACCAGAGCTCAGTCCCGCCTCCGAGCAAGTCACCTGATCACCCAAAACGAGCCGGGAGCCCAACCTGAGCATCAGTTACACACACAACACCCAACCTGAGCATCAGTTACACACACAACACCCAACCTGAGCATCAGTTACACACACAACACCCAACCTGAGCATCAGTTACACACACAACACCCAACCTGAGCATCAGTTACACACACAACACCCAACCTGAGCATCAGTTACACACACAACACCCAACCTGAGCATCAGTCACACACACAACACCCAACCTGAGCATCAGTTACACACACAACACCCAACCTGAGCATCAGTCACACACACAACACCCAACCTGAGCATCAGTTACACACACAACACCCAACCTGAGCATCAGTTACACACAATACCCAACCTGAGCATCAGTTACACACACAACACCCAACCTGAGCATCAGTTACACACACAACACCCAACCTGAGCATCAGTCTGTGTGTCTGTGTGTCTGTGAGCGTGTGTGTGTCTGTGTGTCTGTGAGCGTGTGTATGTGTGTATGCGCATGTGTGTGTGTGTGTGTGTGTCTGTGCCCGTCTGTGTGTGTGTAATAATATCGCTGCTCTTTTCTTTGACCACGTTTACAGCACTGATTCCACAGCGTGACCACACCGCAGCGTGAAGACACCGCGCGGCGGCGGCAGTTACACTGCCACCAGGGCCGTCTCCACGGCGCAGCGGCTGTGTGGAGACGTCAGTCAGGGTGACGCGGTGTCCCCGTCCGCGCCGACACCGAACACCGCACCAACACGGCGGCTTTACCGCATCGGCACGCCGCAGACGCCGAGCGGCAGGACAGAGGAGCAGACACAACGGTACCGCTGACCCCGTTAGAAATGGATCAGCGCTCCTTCCTCCTCCTCCTCCTCCTCCTCCTCTAACTATATATATATACTAACCCACCCTCGATGATCAAATAACGTCAATTTCAGAGCTCATGAAAAAAGTTCATTACATGCTGTACCTACTACCACCACACAACAGCATGGACACGTGGGCACCAGATACTTGTGGAAGAATCTCCGTTTTCACATGAATTTTTGGTTTGAACTGTCAGCAGGACAGTTTCCAGTCAGTGCTAAAATAAAAATAAGGGGGCGTTTCTGACGGACTCAGGTTAAAGGTTTTATCTCCCGACAGCCCCCGGGTCAGTCACGCCAAGCGCACGACCGGAACGGGCCGAATGACCAGTGGCCTCTCAGCGTTCGCGGGTGCAGAGAGGTCAGAGGTCGAGCTCGCGGACTCACGCAACGCTCCACCTTCAAAGCGCCACGCACACACATACCGCCACCCATCAGAACAGAACCGGAAAAACGCACGACAGATGATTGACGCAAGACTGACAGAAGTAAAAAACATGGCATCCTGAGCAGCACTAACAAGGCCCTTGAAACCACCCTCTCTACTGATGTAGTTACCTCTACACAGCACACACACACAGACACACACAGTCATACACCAATACACAGCACGCGCACACACACAGTCATACACCTCCACACAGCACGCGCGCACACACACACACACGGCCATAACCGGCATTATTTATAGGTTGGGACGATAAATAAAAAAATAAAACACCCTACACATTCCACAGGTTCTTCAAACTCCGTTTAGGCCTCAAAAGACCAAACAGAACCACTGGCCTTTCCTCTGACACATAATGACCTTACCTGCGTAGCACATCTTATTACAAGGGTTATAACCCAAAGTGCTTCACACAGAAGTAACATACAAAGAGACACACGGCAAAACAGAAACAGACAGGGATAAAAGAGATCATAAATAAAGAAAGGCATGTTGTCCGAACACAGCAGCCCGGTCCTCATAAACACGCTGTACCTGGTTTCATAGGCCCAACCATCTGAAACTATTCCCAGGCAGTGTCCTGGAATTTTCAGCTTATCGCCCACTGAAGTAAAGTGAAGATGTTTTACACACTCAAAATCAACCTACGGAACAGCTCGACGTCATTTCCCCTGAATTAAACAAATCAACTGACAGGATTTGTGATTACGGACACACTCAGTAAACAGGGGAGTCTAGCCTTGAAATGCTAAACACATAAGCAGAGGTGGTGACTTCTAATTGATCTGATAGAGAGGGAGAGCTGGGGGACAATTTAGCCAAGTTCACTGTCTGCCATACAACTTCTCAGCAGCTAAAACTTCTCAGCTCCCTCTGAATTTGCAGACAGCCAGCTACGGATGACAAGAATCAAAACGTCTTCGGTTTAAAAAAAGGACCAACGTCTCTCAGACGAACAGCCCGTCACTGGACAGGAAACATTTAGACACTTTTTTTCCCCCTTCTTGGCGATTGATTTCCTGTTAGCTCCGTAATACAAAAACTCCCAAATTATTTTCAAAAGACGACCCGACCCTCCTCCGCAATTTCCCTTTAACGAGGCCCTTCTAACGAGGCTTTCATCGCCATGGCGGCACCTTCCAACTGCCATTTTACCGTCCGCTCCCCTTTCCTTACAGGCAAACAGCCGCCACGGCGCACTGCAGCATGATGAACTGTGTTTCTTCTCTTTTCTCTGTTTTGTTTGTCTTATCTGAATGCGGCTGATTGAGGGGGCGGAGGCAGGGACCGCACGCTTTGTTTGACGTCTGTCAGTAACGTGTTAAAATCACGCCGCTGTGGCGCCGTCGCTCGATCGGGGCGATTAAAGAACGCGATTCTAATTAACACGTCTAAGCCCTCCCCCTTCAGCGGCGGTGGGGGTGGGAGGGGATTCCGGGGTGATTAACGGGGGCGTGTCGTTCCCGCGTCCGGAGGCACGCCCACCCCCCCCCCCCCCCCGCCGAGCCGAAACTCCGCCGCGTTTCCACGGCTCCGCCCCCTCGCGGCCTCCGGACATCACCCGTCCGTCGACGTGGAAACGCAGCGGACCGCTCCGCCAGGGGAAAGCGTTTTGGGAAAGTTCCTCTTTCAGAGCTTTCCCCTCCCCGCCTCCGATGGAGCTTTAAGGGGTAACCAACAGGACCCAAAAAATCACCCAAAAAAAAAGGGGAGCCTAATCCCCCGATTCCCGCGTTAAAAAAAAAAAAAAAAACGGCACAAACAACGGTCTGGGAACCGCGACATCGAACGCAGACGTCACTGATCCATGCCGGGAGCAAACAGAAGTGTGACCGCGTGACCACAGCGAAGGACAAACCGCAGAAACCCTCCCTCTCACGACAAAACACATCGTTCCTGTCCGTCCGCTAGTCAGAGGGCTACTCAGAAGCATCTTCTGTTGGGCGTGACAGCAGCTAGCGATTAGCACGTCCAGTCGCTACACAGTTATCACAGTTAACTTTGTGAAGCCGAGGGGCAAATTTGCACTTCTAACAAACAATAAAGTTCTGTTCTGTTTAAACTGCGGCGCGGTTCCCTTATCCGCCGTGCGGCTGGCTGGCGGTGGCCTGTGGCCCGGTTCTAACTGCGCATTAAAAGTCCTGCGAATCCCTCCACAGCTTGCAGAAAAAGCCAAAACACACGCCCATCTGCACACGAGGACCAGGGGATGGGGGGGGCACAGGCCTGGGGGGGCTGGGGTGAGATGTGAGATGGGCCTGGAGGCATGGCCTTCTTCCAAATTTTACACTGGGGGGCAGGGGGGGGAGGGGGTGGAGCTGGAAACGGTGGCTGGGAGGTGTAATTACACTCTTCCTTTCCGTGGGAGAGCTAACTGGAAAAAATTATTTCTACACTGCTCTTCTACATTTTACTATGAGTGCGTGTGTGTGTGCACGTGTGTGTGTGTGTGTGTGTGTGTGCGTGTGAGAATGTGTGAATGTGTAGTTGTGTGTGTGTGCCTGTCAGTGTCAGTGTGAGTGAGAGTGTGTGAGTGTGTGCGTACGTACGTGTGTGTGTGTGCGTGAGTATGAGAGAGAGAGAGAGAGTGCACACACACACACACGCAGCAGCCTGACTGAGAGAGAGGACCCTGATGATAACTGAAAGCTCAGGTCCCACATGGCCCAGGCCACTCCGAAAGGTCACTCAGCCCGTGAACACTTCCCATCAAGCCCCACTACAGACACCAAACCCCCCCCCCCCCACCCCCACCCTCCAGAAGGGGCCCAACCCGTCCCTCCCACAAATCTCAGCGTCCTTCCGGCCCTGGCCAATGTAGCGCTGCTCCACCCCGCGCACCGTTCTCATCTGGGCTAGCCGCGGGTTAGCCGCGCACCGTTCTCATCTGGGCTAGCCGCGGGTTAGCCGCGCACCGTTCTCATCTGGGCTAGCCGCGGGTTAGCCGCCGCGAGTTAGCCACGCGGGCGCCCCGCTCCCAACTGCCTCTGCTCCCGCTTTTACCCCGTTAAAAGATCTGTAGAACGAGATTGTGACCCTCAAACGGATGAGCGCAATCAAAAGCCAGGGATGAGCGAGTCTTTTCAGTTAAATCTGATTTCCCTCCAAAAAGGTCAGCTATTGAAGGGGGGACAGGGTTTGACAGCTCATGTCCTGAAATATACTCTGCGAGAGAGAGAGTTTCACAGGCAGACCAGTCCAGATCACCGCACGTTCGCACACACGCACAAAAGAATGAAGTAGCGGTATCGGCACCGCGGGAGTAAACATCCCGGGGAATTCTGCCTTTATTACACAACCAATCACAGAATCCACAAACAAGAAACAGCCCCCTTCAGAAACGGCCAGTTCAGCCCCAACATCTGCTCCACGCCGACTGCCAATTAGGGCCAGTTTGTTCGAGCAATTACTGCTAATTTTCAGGATCAGAGGAGTGGAATCGCTCCTGACTGAGTCACTGGGCCCAATCCCAGGGTCCTGATTGGCCGAGGGCCCGGGGGGGGGGGGGTGCAGGGGGGTGCAGCACAAACGCGTGCTAATAATCCCCGCTAGCAAAACATTCCACCGAGAAGTATGAAGCCCTCCGTCTCGTTTTAAGGTTTTCAAAAGTAAATAAATTTTAAAACGAGGGGAACGGAGAGGGAGAGAACGAGGGAACGGACAGACCGCTGTTTGCCAAAATATTTGGAGAAGAAGCACTGTTTTCACTGCTGACACACGCATAAATTTCAGCGGAGTGGTGGGGGCGTGGCCCAGCGTGGGGTCCAGGGTTAGGGGTAACGGCCCATGCCGAGGGGGGGGTGGGGATTGGGGGGGGAGGGGTGTGCCGGCCAGCGTACCTGCAGACGGGTGTTCATCTCCAGGAAGTAGAAGTTCTTCTGGGTGTCGACCAGGAACTCCACGGTGCCAGCGGAGGAGTACTGCACTGCCCGGGCCAGAGCGACCGCCTGCTCCCCCATCGCCCGCCGCGTCTCAGGGTCCAGGAACGTGCTGCGGGGGGGGGGGAGGCAGGGAGGCAGGTTACACACACACACACACACACACGCACACACGCACACACGCACACACGCACACAAGCTCCGGGCTCCACAGGCTGTCCCAGAGACTGTAAAAAATATGGACAAAGCTACTGTGACGTCACCCATTGACTCTCCGTGGGTCTCCGAAAATACGTTTTGAAGCTCAATGGCGGGCGCGGCCATTTTGGAGTTGGAGCCAAAACCACAGAGTTTAAAAGCCGCTCTGTGAGTTTTACAGTGTGATTGACAGCCCGGTGCGGAAAAGCCCATGACCTTCAAGCATGTTTCACTTACCCATCAACCTGAACCTGTACGAACCACGAACGAACTCGAGGTAAGCTAACTGTCTGCCGTTATGTTTTAAAATATATTATGAAATGTTTACAGAGTTTAATTTCCATCCGTGACTGTACTGTGTCATGTAATGACGTTATATGTATGACTTTAATAATAAAATTATGTTCAGTTAGCTTCAACTTATGTTTCTCTGCAAAACATCACCGTATATGCTTAGCTAGCATATCAGCTTGCCAGTGAGCTAGGTAGGCTGTCCGTGGTTAGCTCACGCGTTAGCAATATGAACCACAGGGGAATAACATCGAAGACACTGATGGTCAATCAATCAGAGATGTGTAGGCTACTGGTGATTTTTGACTAGGCTGATTTTCATATAACTGTCTGGTAGACCTGCTGTTAACCCAGCAAGTTATCATCGTAGGTTTTCGCCACAAGTCAGTTAATGGGCCAATAACTGTTACTCTACCGCCGTTTGTGGTGTTCACTCGCTGGGTGATGCTAGCTGACCGATCGTTCGCAAGTCGCTTTTAAACGAATAAAAATTAACACTGTCAGCGGTGATTAACAAATCTACCAAGTATTTTAATAACTGATCTGCAGGCGTGTAACTATGGCAAAGCACTTTGTAGAGCAAGTTTTCCACCTGGTGCATGAAGACAAGAATAATGTACATTGAATTTCTAATTATTTGGTTTTTTTTTCCCGTGTAGATCATCAATGGAGAAAAGCAAACGTCCTAACCGTGAGTTTGTCTGTAACTACCGATCTAAAAAAATGAGCAGGCATAAAACTCCCGAAATTGATTAACGTTGCTACTGGTGTCAACTTGTTTTTAATTATTGTGCTTTGTCATTTGAATGAGCACAAGTTAGATAGCCTTTTGAGTTTATAATGTTGTTTCGAATTTATTTGATTGGCATAGCATGGCGAAGGACACGGTGTTTATCCTGTCTATACAATACATTAGTCCGATTGTGAGCAGAGGAAAGGAAAATGAGACAATTGTAGAAGTGCCTTAAAACAGTGGTTCTCAAACTCCCCCCGTGTAAATTCATTAATCTCAGTCCTTCATTTGATTTTTAAAAATGTTAAATAGGTAAAGACCCGCACACTCGCTTGATGCTAAAAAAAATATAACGGTAGCCTATTTATTTAGCCATAAGCGCGGTTAACGTTTCAACCCCATCGGTATTCACTATTATATATATATAGCATTCATAATAGGCTACTACGATGATATTTTCAGGAGCATAAAGCGAATGTGCGAGTCTTTTCTTTACCTATTTGATGTTTCTATGATCCAGCACCGGGAGTTTATTGGGGTGCGTTTATTTTTTTTCCTACACTGTGATAAATGTTGCACATTTTAATATAATCAGTATATATCAGTATTGCACAACCTGAACATGGAAATTGTATTCTTGACAACATGCATAGCTGTTTCTGGCAGAATGTACCGAAGAGGGTAAGCGATCCCTCTTTTTGCACCGTGTGTACATGTTATTCAAGCATAAACCTTAAGACGTATTGCCCCGGTCTGGCTAAATTGTGAACTCCTGCAGTTTATCCCACAATGTCAGCAAATAAATCGGTATAATAGTTAGATTGTCACATACATGAAACATGGCACAGGTAGACATTTACGGAATGTACACGACTGACAAGCCGTCAAGCACGTTTGACAGGTTGTATATTTGCCGGCTAAGGTTAGCTAGCTAGCTTTGGCTTGCAAGCTAGCTAGCTTGCAAGCCAAATAGCTTGGAAGCCGAAGTTGCTAACTGTTTTAACATGCTAGACTTGCGCTAGCTGATTACGCTTTCTGTCAATTAATGATTTGGTTAGACAAAGTATGTTAAGGATATAGTTAAATGACTTAGCTACCGAAAAAACTTCAGAAAAGGATTCTTTGAAGGTCGATTAGTACAATTGTAAGCAACACACGCCATAATTATACTGATATGAAACTGCTATGAAATGGGACGTTTGCATTTGCCAACTTCACAGTCTCTGCTTCACACAGACAAGAGGTTGACGATCAGTCGGAGTGGCAATGTCAAGGTCATGAGAAGCCACCTCCCACCCAGAGACCCAGTGACCACAGATTGTAGCCCCTGCTGTAGCTCAGTCCTCCGCAGTAATCCGGAAGTGACGCAAGCTGTACCTCATTGGTCCAGAACAAATATTGGCCCTGTGCCCAAATGACGCAATAAATCATGAAATCGACCCATGGACAGTCATAAGACGAATAAAATACACCTATTATGACTATTTGTTCTTGTGAGAAAAAATTAGTGGCTTTGTATTTTTATTGCATTTGTACCGTAGACTTACATGGAAACCGGATATGAAAACACCTATACTGGAGCCATCCGTAGTGGCGCTAGTGAGCAACCAGGAACTACAACACCAGGAAATGAGCTTCAAAAACGAAGTCTGGTTTTGGCCGCTTGGGCTGTCCTCTAACAGGAGGGGAGGGTTCTGTACCCTTCTGAAAGTACAGTCTCATTTTCACACCTGTAAAGGCTCAGCTTTTTTAAAAAAACATGGCAGCCGTTACCACAGTAACCCGAAAAGCATTCACACTCCTCCCTGCTGCCTGCAAACAGACCAAAGCAAACGAGCCGAGCTGTCACACTTCCGATTTACATTTTAGAACAGCGCGCACAAGGTGTTTACGTGGGGGGGGGGGGCACAGGAGCGGCCTGTTTATTCCAGAACGTTCTAGAACCTCATCCTCATTCGGAGCGTGGCGGCAGGGAACACGGCTCAGCCCGCGCCACTGCCTCCACACGGCCCGACCGCCGCCATTTTACATTCCTGCGGAGACGTGACAAAGACCGTCGCCCCAGTCCGCCTAACCGCTGCTCTCTGATTGGTCGGGGCCACAGAGAGTCGCTCTTCCACGCTGATGCACAGGAGGTGAATCTCCACTGTGTAGAGCAGGTGTGAGCCACCCTGAAGGCGCTTCGGGTTTGGGGGGGAGGGTGTGGGGGGGGGGTTTGTGGCGTTGTTCGGGGCCACTCAGACGAGCGAACGCGTCGCACACGCTGAATGTCGCGGCAAGGGAACGTCGTGGCGGTTCGCGGGGGCTTGAATGAGCCGGTCACACACCACGGCCCGATTTAATTGGCCGCCTTCCGCACACATTCCTGAACAACGGGCCAATAAAACAAAGGGGCTTTTCATGGGCAATAGAAGGGGGCAGCAGTGAAAGGCTACAAGAGCAAATCCAGACAGCAAACAGCCATTCAGCAACCACTGAAGAACCATTCAGAAACCATTCAAAAACCATTCAGCAACCATTCAACATGCAACCAGGAGCAGCCTCAAACCCACTACTTTACCCTCCATGTGTTTAAATGAAGGACAAGAAACATATCAGCCCAATAGGCCACCCTGTATGTACATTAATAGCATAAACAGCATAATAGTATAGATGATATGTTGCTGGTAATTCAAATGGTCTGAAGCATAGCTACTGTTAGTTATTGGCTACATTCAGAAAGTGGAAAAAAGGTCATTGTCATCATCATAGCGCTGTATTGGGCTGAGTGAGATCAGGGTAGAGGGGTCAGGGGTCAGGGGTCGGGGGTCAGGGATGAGGGCTCCTACCTGGGCGCCTCCTCCACCACTTTCTGGTTCCTCCTCTGTATGGAGCACTCCCTCTCATTCAGCCACAGAGCGTTACCGTGCTTATCCGCCAGCACCTGGGGAGAGAGGGAGAGAGAGAGAGGGAGGGAGAGGGGGGGGGGAAGTGAGAGTGAGCAAGAGAGAGAGAAAGAGAAAGAGAGAGAGGGAGGAAGGGGGGGAGAGTGAGAGAGAGTGAGCGAGAGAGAAAGAGGGAGAGGTAGAGAAAGAGAGAGAGGGAGAGAGAGAGAAAGAGGTAGAGAAAGAAAGAGGGAGAAAGAGAGAGAGAGAGAGGTTTAATCCTTGCTGCCTGGGGGCCGGGGGGGGGGGGTGTAAGGTGTGTTTCGGCCCGTGTGCAATCACGATAAGTCCACTTTCAAAATAACTGGGGGGGTGGGGGGCGGGGGTGGACTGGGCAAGTAACTGGAAGACTACAAAAAAAAATGCAATTAAAGACTGACCACAGGGATTAGCGGTGGCTATCGATACACACAGCGGGAGAGCCACTGGCAATCATGGGCCCAGATTTGACACCCGGCAGAGAGAGGCCCGTTTCATTTCTGAGCTGATATTTCAGGGTACATACCACCTGTACTTATGTACTTACAACTGTGCATATAGATACACACACACACACAGACACACACACAGACACACACAGAAACACACACACACACACACACACACACACACACACACACACACACACACACACACACACACACACACACACACACACACAGACACAGACACAGACACAGACACAGACACAGACACAGACACACACACACACATCTGACAGATACACGATTTTCAACCCTTTAAACATTAAGTGTATAACAGCAAAATGATGTGAGTGAAGAAAATTTATCCCTGAAGAGTGGGGGGGACAGATTTATGTACGTTTTTCAGAACAGACAGAAATTGGGGGGGGGGGACAGTTTCATGCTCACTGACCAACGGTGGAAGGACAACACACCATCGTACCCCCAAATACACACCTATGCTAATGTATATGCACTTAGGCCCATGTTTATATCCTTAAAAAAATAGACAGAGAAAAGTACAGACCACAAAACATTTTTAATGATCAAAATAAAAACAAAATGTCATTCACAGTTCACAGATACTGGACGTTATAGCCCAGCGTTGACGACACGGCCTTAACAGTGTGAAACGGTTGAACTGGCTTCAAACGGACGACCCTACACTGAGGCATTTGGCACAGCAAACGGCTGTTCCCACGGCGACTGGCACCGGAAAGGTAAGGCACAGCATTCCCAAACACGGGTGCAGCTGGAATATCCCAAACCAGCCGTCCCGCACCTCCTCAGCACCGGGATGGTGCTCGGGTCCTCCTGCCCGACTGAACCGCACCCCCGCTCGCCCCCACCCACCCAGCACGCTGCCTCACCTCCACCTGTCATTCCGGGGTCGGCCAGAACTACCTGCTGCGTCACCACGACAACAAACCCTCCCCCCCAAATAAATAAAAATGTGGCCTGAGCACCTGAGAGAAGGACTCCCACATACATAATGAATGCAGTGCCCCAGGCCCTGTTCTTCATCTCAAAGCCCTTCTGGTTTTTTTTGGGTCCCTTTTTTTCGTTTTTTTTTTTTTTTGTCTTTTTAAAAATGTGTGTTTTTAGTGCCGAAGGTGCCCGGCGGGCCCGGGGGGAGGTGCGGAGACTCGGGCACCGACTCTGTGCCAAACGGAGATGGCACCGCTCAGCCGCGGAGTGTGAAGCTCCACAGACGCAGGCCGCAGTAGCACCGCTAAAATATGCGCGGTTAGGGTCGGCTACACCGGCGCCAGCGAATGGATTTTCATCGCGTTGCCCCGTGCGACCCCCCCAACCCCCCCCCACCCCGCACAGAACGAGGGTTCATTTCAGAGGAGAAACGCGGGAGGGAGGGGGAGGCAGCGAAGGTTTCTCCAGCGGCTCGGCGCTGTGAGTCGATAAAGCGCTACAGGCTAACGGAACTGTTAGCGTGTTTAGCCCGCCCGCGCGTCTCTGCGGACCCCGCGGGAGCTTCCGGAACATGAAAGGCGGGCAAGTCTCTGCTGGGGCGGGCCGACCGCTCCAGCCCCCCCCCTCTCCCTCTCCGGGCCGCGGTGATCAATGGCGGTTTGATCGGATGAGCGAATCACCGAGCAGAGCCAAAAACAGAGAGGAAGAGCGCCAACTGCCCTGTAACGGGGAGGGGGAGGAGGGGCAACCTTCGTCATCATCATCATCACCACCACACACATGCCTTTTGACCCACAGGGTTAGGTTTCATATTTAAATGCCTGTTTGAAGACACTGAAATACCTGTGAAAGATACTGTGAGGAAACGAGGTAAATTAATATCAGGATGGGCTTTAGAAGCGATCGGTTAATGACCTTGAATGTGTGTGTGAGTCAATAAGCGAGATTGTGTGTCTGCGGGTGACAGAGAAAGGAAGCTGGTCAGGATCTGCACTGGATCATTTCAGAAAATGTGCATCAGAAAGCTTCCGCAGCAAATGGCTAACAATCCACTCGATGTGGCTCAGAGAGCTCACCTGTATCTCGATGTGGCTCAGAGAGCTCACCTGTATCTCTAGGGCCTTGAGAGAGCTCACCTGTATCTCGATGTGGCCTTGAGAGAGCTCACCTGTATCTCGATGGGGCCTTGAGAGAACTCACCTGTATCTCGATGTGGCTCAGAGAGCTCACCTGTATCACAATGGGCTTGAGAGAGCTCACCTGTATCACAATGGGCTTGAGAGAGCTCACCTGTATCTCGATAGGCTTGAGAGAGCTCACCTGTATCTCAATGTGGCGCGGATTATCGATGAACTTCTCGATGAGCAGACGGTCGTCTCCGAAGCTGGAGGCCGCTTCTTGGGAGGAGAACCGGAATCCTTCCCTGGAACCGGGAAAACAGGGCTGGTTATTCCGACGGCTCGCAGGACTGCAGCCGGATAGAAGGGCCTGTTTAAACTAAAATTCCTGACGCATGAACCCGTTCCTCTACGAAACAAACCCGACAGAGCACCCGCTGAATCGATACAAACATAAAATATGGGGTTTTGATTCACACAAATGTGCAAACTTCCATTTTACAAGCTTGTAAAAAAACGTGTCGACACGTTGGGAGTGATTCCGTGGTTCCTGACCGAAGTCCTTGTTAAAGCGTTTAACGCAGCAAACGCAGCCGACGCAAGGCTTTGATCTCCACACGCGAAATATTAATGGAAAATGCATGAGATGGCAGCGAGTGTGCAGGCCTGGAGGGGGTCTGCACATTGCTTATAGCCATAACCCCTAAAGCGTTAGAAAGAGAGGGGAAGGGAGGAGTCGTTCTCTTGCTTTTAAAAAAAAAGACGGAGGATCACGTTCAGAATTCAGATACACGGAAGGGTAGTTTGAATCCTGCTACAGACACAGAGTAAAAGCGCAGTGTAAATACATAAATTTAAAGAACAAGGAAAAGAGTAATGGTGGGAGATTCAGGAGAGGCTGGGCTCTAAGACACTCACTTCCACACACATTTGATTGGAGAATTTTAACACACTGACTGAGCTAATTAAAAATCCACACTCTGCGGAGATCAATATGCTTCATTAATTAATCCATACATCACAAAAGCGCACAGCCCTGATCTATAAGCATCGCTCAATTAAAATCACACACAAAGAAAACAACCGAAACGAAGAGTTGTGCCAATCTTTCAGCCTTTCGGTTTTACTCAGTATCATTTCATCCCTCAGACAGTGTGGGGAGGCAGAGAACAATTACAACAAATTAAAATTATTTTGCTGAATTATAAATAACGAGTAAACCATTTTATTAAGCCTCTATTTTTTGGACAAATTATTTGCCTCCTTAAAGAGCTAATTCACTTTTCATAGAGCTTATAAACCAACGGAGGTAGAGTAAAATCACACCATAAAAACATACCACAGCGTCTAGCTGGTTATTAATTATGCCATAATTATTATAAACAAGAATTTAGGATTTCTGCGAAAAGGTCAATAAGTATTTGACAGGGAAGTATAGTACTTATTTGGATGCCCTAAATGGATTAGGAGTGAAAACTGGCTTGACCGTGTCTCATCTCTGTGAACTCACACCCTGAACAGGCCAGAGGAGGATGGTCTCCCCCCTCTTAAGTCTACCCCCCCCCCCCCCCACCAAACATGTCACCCGGGGCGTTCTTACTGGTCACGGTCGCCCCTGGCTGGCATTGTGGGGGTTCAGGCCAGGGTGAACCGTGACACGTATTGTGACAACGTCTCCGCAAAACGTGTCGCATAAATAAAGTCTGACGGACTGACGGACTGACCGACGTGCAAAACACACACCAGGTCATCGTCCCTCGAGGCTGGCGCGGAACAAAACCATCGCTTTCCAAAAGAAACGCCATCGTGTTCCACAGACGCAGCCAAAATGGCCTTTTACATTACATTACAGGCATTTGGCAGACGCTCTTATCCAGAGCGACGTACAACAAAGTGTATAACCATAACCAGGAACAAGTATGACGAAACCCCTAGAGAGAAGTACCGGTCCAAGTGCAGGGAACAACCGCATAGTTCAACTTGGACCCTGAAGGTTAAACTGATTAACACTAACCCAACGAGTACGGCAACAACGCAGTCTATGAAAAAAATACAAGCAGTATTTAAGACAGTAGTTAAGCAGAGACGGTCCCGGGTTCTGAAGGAGCACATGTTGCTGAGTTAGAGCAGCGCAGGGAAGAGGACGTGAGGCAGGAAGCACGAGCGCACCCGCTCCCAACGCCGAGCCCCCCGGAATACGCTCACACTTCAGTCAGGGAGAATAAATAGAAATGCTAATGCAGGTCCCAGGTCTCCGGGAAAGTGCTAATTTGCAAACGTGCCTGTGTAGGAATTAATTTCCATAACCCTGTCCGATTTAGACAATACGGGAGAGCTACATTTATTTATTGATTTATTGGAACAGACTTCCGTCTCTGTCTGGTTCCTGGGCTGAGACAGGAGTGTGGAATCAATCGCGAATTGCAGGAGGAACTCTAATATTCACCAAAAAGCAAATGAGGAAAAAAAAAAAAAAAAACTCAAAAGCAGTAAAATATAGGAAAAACAGAAATCTGAACGCTAGTTTCTGAAATCGAGGTCATTTCCTGTCGACCAATCCTAGCCATTCTCCTCATGTTTCTTACAGCTGATTGCAGCCATTGGCTACAGGGCTTAGGGTTTGGGGTTTATGGATTTATGCACGTTATGTTTAACCACAAACTCTGAGAATATTCTAGAATTCTGCCCAGTGCCAACAGGAGCACCGATAACTACGATAGAAATTTGGGTTTTTGGTCAGAAGCACAACGGTCTGGGAACTGGGCTTGTGACTAAGTCCAGTTTCTTTTCATGTTTAATGCATATTAATAAATCTTGACTCTGGTTCAGATTAAGGAAGAGAAGCCATTTCTACCTTCATCCTCAAAGTTCAAATAACCAGCGGATACAGGAAAACGCCGCACGATTTTGAAATGAGAAATATGATGGTGCCGGAAAAGTACCAGTAAACGACGCTAAAATCTACGCGTTGGCGATCGCAGCCGTTCCCCCCCCTGGAGACGACCTGCCGTGTGACCACTGACGTACGCAACGCGCTGATCATGTGACCGCTGATGTACGCAACGCGCTGATCACGTGACGAGGAGTCAGACGCCAGGTGAGCCCTTCCCCCGACGCCATCGCTGAGAGACCGCCCGCCGGCGTGTGAGTGTGTCCCGCGCCTCTCCTGCGCTGCCCCCGGTGGCGGGCAGGGGACCCTGCGTCTGACGGAGAGACGGTTCCCCTCACACCGCCGCTGAATATTTAACACAACGTACCGTCGCCAAATCCGGATGCCACAATAGTTTGCCCCCCCCCCCCCCCTCCATCCCATAGTTTAAAGATGTCCCTTACTCTTAGTCCTGATGAAGACTGAGGAAGAGGCAGGGAGGTGTAAAAGGCAGGTTTAAGTAGGCCAATCAGGGCGGCAGGGCAGTCACTGCAGTCCGAGGGCAGTGGGGAAGAGGTGACGTCAGCCGTGACTGCACTAGACCCTGTAATTAGCCGTGTTTGTTTTGACGTGACGGAGGGAAAAAAAAACGAAAGAGAAAAAGAACTTGACAGCCAGGCTTTTTCAATGGACCACTGCACTGGAACAGATAAAGCCCCTCTTCTCCAGAACCCCGCTTCTCCCTGACCTCCCCGTGTTTGTGAAGTTCCTCCCGCAAAAAATCCAATTAGGTCCATTTGAAACTGCCACAACGTGAGGGCTCTATCCATTCAGACGCGAGATAACTAACCTAATTAAGGCCGGTCTCCTCTCGTAAAGCCCCTTCCGAATCTGCAAATTAAAAATGCGGCCCCAGATTAGATGGGATTGGATTAGGTGGCGAAACGCAAACAGGGGAGCGCTTTATCTTCAAACGGCGCCAAATCGCTTTCAGATCCCCTCCCCTCGCCCCGAATTCACACCGCGTGCCTCCGAGACACTTTAACGGGGGGCGGGGGGGGGGGGGGGGGGGGGGTTGAGGGAGAGCGTACACACAGGCCCATTTGGGGAGCCAGCTCTGTGCTAACACTGGCAAACAGCAGTAAACAGCACTGGGGTGATTTTCAGGGACATGTGAAACGACGCTGGCTTTTTATTTTTTTTTACCTAACCGCATCCACCCCCAACAGAGTAAACACAAACACCTGTTTACCCCACCCCTCGGGACCACCCCAACTGACCCCCTACCCCACACACCCCCACCTCCCCCCCAGACTCAAAGGCCCTTTGAAGAAGTGCCCTAAATTAAAGCCTGCTCATTGAGTGGCGGTCCACACCAGGCCTGTCCGCCACAGGGTGAGGAGCGCGCTCAGTAGCACCCAGTAGCTCCTGGGTCTGCTGCAGACAAGGGCTGTGCGTGAGAGATTCACTTCGAGCTGAACACCGGCTGAACAACAGCTGAACAACAGCTGAACACCGGCTGAACACCGGCTGAACAACAGCTGAACACAGGCTGAACACAGGCTAAACACTGGCTGAACACCGGCTGAACAACAGCTGAACACAGGCTGAACACAGGCTGAACACCAGCTAAACACTGGCTGAACACCGGCTGAACACCGGCTGAACAACAGCTGAACACAGGCTGAACACAGGCTGAACAACAGCTGAACACAGGCTGAACACAGGCTGAACACAGGCTGAACACAGGCTGAACACAGGCTGAACACAGTCTACGAGGACCATCTGAACATCGCCTGAACGCCATCGGATTGCCGCCTGAACGCCGCGCCTGAACGACGCTGCGCTAAAAACATTAGCGCTGTGTAAACATACGCGCCGGCCCTCGCTGGCGCACGGACGCCACGCCACCCTTCCTACAGACATCCAGGCACGGCGGTGGAGTCCTTTATTAAACAGCCAGAATGAGTAATGAGAGCGACTGTAAAAGCCCAGCTCTGGGACACGTGGGCTTGCGGCCTGCACAGTAACACAGCTCTGAGCGCGCTCGGTGGAAACAGCGCTTCTCCCTCCTGTCAGTGGGAGCTAACAAGCCCGGCTGGGCGGGTGTGTTGCTTCAGGTGGGCAGGCTTTCACCCAGCAGAGACGCCGCTAACAGATGTGAGCAGAGGGGGGAAAAGTGCATTGTGGGTAGACTGAGCCGGGTGGAGTTCAGCCCCAGTGAAGGGGGGTGGGAGGATGTGAGCAGAGGGGGGAAAAGTGCATTGTGGGTAGACTGAGCCGGGGGAGTTCAGCCCCAGTGATGGGGGGGGGGGGGGGATGTGAGCCGAGGGGGAAAGTGCATTGTGGGTAGACTGAGCCGGGTGGAGTTCAGCCCCAGTGAAGGGGGGTGGGGGGATGTGAGCCGAGGGGGAAAGTGCATTGTGGGTAGACTGAGCCGGGTGGAGTTCAGCCCCAGGGGGGGGGGGTGATGGAGGGGGGAAGGCTTGGAGACTGAGGGGGTGGAGTTCAGCCATGGGGGGGGGGGGGCTCACCTGGTTTCCTCGTCGTTCCAGGCGATCCTCATGCCTTTGCCCCCGCCCCCCGCAGAGGCCTTGATCATTACAGGGTAGCCTATCAGGGAGAAACAATCAGACACAAGTTCACTTTGATCATTCGGCCATGCCAGTGTGTGACAGCTGACCATATGTCCAACACCAGACTGCAGACAATGGCCAAGTCCTCATAACACACGCTGTTCACACGCACGCACGCACACACAGAGACACGCACACACACACACAGAAGACACGACACACACACACACACATATATATATATAATATATATATATATACACACACACACACTCGCACGCACGCACACAGACACACATATATATACACACACACACACTCGCAAGCACACACACAAACACACATATATATACACGCACGCACATGCGCACAACACATATATATATATATATATATATATATATATATATATATATTATATACATATATAACACACACGCACACAGACACACATACGGAGACACACACAGAGACACACACACACACACACACACACAGACAAGCACGCAGCACACACACATAAATCAAATATAACACACACACACACACAGACACAGGCACGCACGCGCGCGCGCGCACGCACGCACGCACACACACACACACACACACACAGACAGACAAACACACACAAGAAAAAGTGAGAGTCAGAGAGCATATGAGAAAGAGTTAGAGAAAGAGAAATGGCAGAGCGAGAGAGCGGGAGACTGAAAAAGAGAGAGAGAGAGAGAGAGAGAGAGAGAGAGAGAGAGAGAGAGAGAGAGAGAGAGAGAGGGTGACAGCAGCTTGTGTATTTTAATTGGAAAGTGATAAATTTGCCACTGCTCCTTAAACATAGTTCCGTATTTAGGAGACTGTTTTTTTTTCTTTTTTCTGACGTGTGACAAAGTCGTTAAACGAGACTTCATCAATGTGTTAATCGCTCAATCTGCGACTCCCACAATCCGTCAGTCACATCCAGGATGTTTGTTTTTAAATGTGTAATGCCTGACATCAGTAATTAGACAGAATTAATTAATTTAATTAAAAAAGAGCCTATCACAGCAAACAGTGTGAATAAAATATGAACCTAACAAAGAAGAACTACCCTTTTAATGAACAATGAACAGAGAGTGTATGCACAGTCCTTTCCAAAAAAATGCTTAACTGTGGTCAAATGCAAAACTCCAGTTCCAAATCCATTCCTCAAAAATAAATAATATTTTTACAACAACGCCATGGGCTTTGAAATAAACAGCCATATATAATAAGCTATGATCACACAGTAATGCGATCGATTCATTGGCATATTTTAATAATGTAGCTTTTTTCACAAAAATAAAATACATTTGTGGTAATTTTGGCAAATATTGGCTTCAGCGATCAAATACCTCTGTTCAAATGTACACAGAAAGGAGAGAACTATTAATTTCTTTTGAAGAATATTCATAATTTTTACAGGCCAAAGTATTTTGTTTGGGCACACGTAAAACAGCCGCGTCCCATCTGAGGCACAGGTTTCAGTACAGGTCCAGTTACTATCCCAGTAAACCAAACTACTTCAGTTATAACTTCAAAATGGAGGCGTTTACTCAGTACCCATAAGGACTCAGAAGTTATGCAATGCGCCTCTGTGAGTTCAGCTGGATTGGGGGGGGGGGGGGGCTACTCTACTCCACCGTGTCAAATTCAAGTACGCTGGGATTCCACAGCAACTCCACACCAGGCCGCACGAGACCAGGAACTGACCACATCATTTCAATTACAAACCCAGCTGACCCCTGACCCCTGACCCTACCCGACCCCGCTGAGAGAGAGAGAGGGGGGGGCCTTTTTAACTGCGTCTGGCGACGGGCGCGGAATACTGCGGCGACTCACCGATCTCCCCCGCGATCCTGACCGCTTCGTCCACGTCCTGGAGCAGGAAACAAGAGCGCGGTGTCAATCCCAGCAGCCCCCAGAACCCCCAGAACCGCCTGGGGGGGGGGGGGCGTATCGCTCCACTGTCTCCTTCCATCCGTTTACTGCCCCGTTTACCCCCCCCCCCCCTTTTTACGGCTGCTCTGACCCTTCTCATTCGGGCCAATGTCAAATTAATACCATCAGGCACGCACCCCCCCCACCCCACCCCCACCCCTCGTCTGAGTCGTTAAGAGTTTAACAACGGTGCTCAAAAAGGAGGAGAGCGGAGCGAAGGAGGAGGAGATGGGTCATAAAGGCGGAGGACTGGAAGAGAAAAATGATTTTGGCGGTGGAGAGGGACTGCACGCGGCCTGCTCTTCTGATGTTGCTGGGATCCGTTCACCGTACGGCGGACGGGGGGGGGGGGGGACGGGGGGGGGGCACGCGCACTCAAGCGGGAGAAGAGGCCGTCTCATCCACTGGAGCCCCCCCCCCCCCCCGGCGCAGTTCCTCTCCGCCGTCAGCAGGGGGAGCACCTCCACTATTGTTCTAGCTTTGCTGCCTTTCTGTTGCTTTACAAAAACAACTGCTTGAGGAGAGGGGTGGGGGTGGGGGGGGGCGGAGGCCAAAATAAGACAAATGAACATTTAATTTTGGTGTGTGACGGGATTTAAATGCACATTAATGCTTTTTCGGGGTGTGCGTTTGAGGTGATATATTTTGTCATCTGAACTGATCTCATCTGTTCTACAATAAAAACACCTAAGGACACAAACATCGCACTTTGGGACTGGGTGACTGTTTCACGAGGATCAAATTAATTTAGACAAGGTCTGAATACTGAATGGAAACACTGTCCTCACTTTCAAAGGATTGAGACAGTAATACGTGTGTGACACACCCTCATCATCGCAAACAGGAAATGACCAGGGCCATTCTGCTTTGCGGAAGCTAAACAGGATCATAATATCATTAAGCAATATCAAGCATAAGCAAAATATAAACCTTAACATATACAGGGGTGATGAGTCAGCCCAAAGCTGAAATATATGTTCAGTCATACCTGATAATATCTGAGCCCAATGTGGTTTGTTATGAACTATGTGTCATATCCCCTTCTTACATAATATTTTCCATGAATATAAAACAAAAACAAACAAAAAAATCTGACTGGCTTATATTCGCAACACAAACCCAGAGAGGCAGAGAGCACTGGCTGTCGGTGAATAAATAGCACTCTGTTTCTGAAATGGCAGCGATTTAATGGAGACACTAGAATAGGTTTAAAATAACACTAAACAAAAGCCTGGCTTCGCTGAGGACGGAAAGTCGTGAACCTGCCAGAGGGCAGAAGTGTGTCAGGAGCAACAGGGGCTTGACTTCAAAACATTAAAATGAAACACGATAGTCTTTAGAGCGTTTAGGACGGGTGCCCTGGAGAACCACGGCGACTCAGGGGACCCCAGATGCCGCTTTTCAAAACTTCGAGTCGTTCGTCACGGCGCCATTTGCAAATATGTCTCTTTTATAGATTAATTTAAACAATACTCATAATATCCAAGAACCCAAGCATTCTATGACAAGAGGCTAAGATTTTTAAAAGCCAATTAAAAATGATTCCTGTTATGAACTCGACAGCTTACGAACCAAACCCCGCCACCCCCCTCCCCCTACGCGCCCGGCGTGCCGTGTGGAGACGTTGTGAGAAGCCACACCGGCCTATGACTCCCCAGGAAACGACGGCGAGTTCACTCTAGAGCGAGAGAGAGAGAGAGAGAGAGAGAGAGAGAGAGAGAGAGAGAGAGAGAGAGAGAGAGAGAGAGCAGAGAGAGAGAGAGAGAGAGAGAGAGAGAGAGAGAGCGAGAGAGAGAGAGAGAAGCAGGTCTCTCTCCCCAAACGGCCAGCAGCCCCCTCTCTCCCCAAACGGCCGCGTTTTAATTTGCCCTCACAGATGTAAATGCGGGGGGGGGGGTAATTCGGGGGGGGGTAATGCAGGAATGCCGGGGTTTCCACACTGCGGGGGCTGCTCCGGCGCCCTTTTGTCCCCCCGTCTGTGACGGTTATGCGAGAGCACTTGGCTTTAACGGCCGCTCGGCCAGGAAGTGTTAAAAACGCCAAATGCCCACAATTAAGAGGCCCTCAAACCCCCCCACGCATGAGGAGCGGGGACTGATAAAGACCCGCTATTAAACACGAGGAGGAACCTCTGCCCCCCCCCAAACCCCCCACTATTAAAGAGAGAGGCTGAATGCCCTCCTGCCTCCTCAAGCCCCCCCGCTGTGAGGACGACGGATACATGGATAAAGCCGCATTAAACAACGCGAGGAACCTCTGCCCCCCCCCCACAACCCCCCCAAATCATATATGATAAAGAGGAGAGGCTGAATGGGCCACTTCACTGCTCCTCAGTCGCCTGCGTTCCCCTGCGCTGGTCTGCCAGCCTTCACCGCACAGGAATAACAGGAATAAATGGCAAAAAAAACTGCAAGACAGATCTTTGCTTCACCAAACTCACTAAACAGAAAATGTGTGTGTGTGCTTCACAGCTAACTAATCACCTCTCGTCCCTAAGCAAAGCACACAAATATTTTAAATCCATTTCATTAAAAGTCAAGAGAGATAAATGGATATAGACACACACAGACATAAATAAATAAAGGCATGAATCAATAAATGAATCTAAATAAATAAACAGAGGGGTGATGCCACTCTGCTCCATCTCCTCCCCCCTCCACAGTAAATGCTAAATAATGATTACATTTTGAGGGGGCAGGCAGGCTGGTCACACAGTCCACACATGGCCCTCTCCCTTCCCTCCCCTGTGTGAGTGACACCAGTCATTTACCATCCTCCGCCTCGGACCAGCGCCGCGCCGGGCAGCGCCGCCTCACCTTGACCACCCCGTCGAAGCCGGGGATGGTGTTGACCTTGGCCTGCTTGGCGATTAGCTTGCTCTCGATCTTGTCCCCCATGGCTTGGATGGCGTGCGTGTCGGGTCCGATGAAGGCGACGCCCTCCGCGGCCTGGGGAGACAACGGGAGGATTGAGCACTCCAGCGGTACGCGGCGGACGGGCTACGTGCTACACGAGGGTCGAGTGAGCTACGCAGTGTACGCGCTACGTGAGGAACAGGCTACGCGCTATGCGCTACGTGAGGAACAGGCTACGCGCTATGCGCTACGTGAGGAACAGGCTAGACGCTACCTGCTACATGAGGAACAGGCTCCGTGCTACGCGAGGGTCAAGTGAGCTACACAGTGTGAAAGACAGGCTATGCGCTACGTGAGGAACAGGCTACGCGCTACATGAGGAACAGGCTACGCGCTACGTGAGGAACAGGCTACGCGCTACATGAGGAACAGGCTACGCGCTACATGAGGAACAGGCTACGCGCTACATGGGAACAGGCTACGCGCTACATGAGGAACAGGCTACGCGCTACGTGAGGAACAGGCTACGCGCTACATGAGGAACAGGCTACGCGCTACATGAGGAACAGGCTACGCGCTACATGAGGAACAGGCTACGCGCTACATGAGGAACAGGCTACGCGCTACATGAGGAACAGGCTACGCGCTACGTGAGGAACAGGCTACGCGCTACATGAGGAACAGGCTACGCGCTACATGAGGAACAGGCTACGCGCTACATGAGGAACAGGCTACGCTACATGAGGAACAGCTACGCGCTACATGAGGAACAGGCTACGCGCTACATGAGGAACAGGCTACGCGCTACGTGAGGAACAGGCTACGCGCTACATGAGGAACAGGCTACGCGCTACATGAGGAACAGGCTCCGTGCTACACGCTACGTGAGGAACAGGCTACAGGCTACGTGCTACATGAGGAACAGGCTACGCGCTACATGAGGAACAGGCTACGTGCTACGTGAGAGACGGGCGCAGTCGCCTACGAGAGGGAAAACAGAAGAGCGAGACGTCTGTGAGCCGCGGCGTCTGTGAGCCGCAGCGAGCCGTCTGTGAGCCGCAGCGAGCCGTCTGTGAGCCGCGGCGTTTAGCTCACAGAGATCCTCTGCCCCCGCCGTCATCGTTAAAACACACGCACGCTTGTTTGCAGGCGCATCCCTGGTGTTTTAAGGACTGAAGTCCTGCCCTGAGTGTCTGCTGTTGTCACGGCACACCTGTCCCTGTACCCCCCCCCCGTCCACCCCCCACCCCCGTCAATAAATAGGCTCCTTCTCTCTGGACTGTGGAAGTCGGAGTGTGTTAATTACTGCCCAACACCTCAGCAAGAGTCTAAACTCTACACTGGGAGCAAAATTAAAAAAAAGAACTATACGGAGCACAGAGCTACGCTAGCGTGTCGGGGGCCAGAGGGGTCACGGGGTCACGGGGTCGCGGGGTCAAACGAGCAGATTACCCAGAAGTAATCTCCCCCAACGTGACCCTCAGAGCTCCGTTTAACGGTTAGGGAGGGCAGCCGCCGTACAGCGAGCGCGAGCACGAGCAGAGTGAGCAGAACAGCACGTCCGTGGAGGACGACGGGGCGGCTGAGTGACAGCTCCTGGGTGGAAGACGGATGCTCTGGCGTTCTGTCTTTGTGACGGGGGAAGCAGGGCGGCACACAGGCCTACGCTTCTGCAGTGAGAGCGAGGGGAAAAATCCGGAACTTTCCATTTTTACACATCCCATTTACTGTGGCATTATTAACCCTTCAAGGTCTAAGATCACAAATATGCGATTAGAATGTTGTTAAGTGAATGTTGTTAACATTCCAATGCTGATGTCACAATCACTACTGGTGAGTGAAAGCAGTGGAGTTCTAGAACACTAAAAAAGCATTCCGAAAATCGTACTCTTGAAAGAGTATTATTAAAGATTACAGCTTCTGACAATGGACAAAAAGAGGAAAGGATGTCCCAGGAATTGCATGGGTTTCAAATAATGAGATCCAACATTTACTTTACTGACAAAAAACATTTTTCCCACCAAACCCATTGATAGAAATTATACGACAAAATTTAAAGGAGACATTCACCAGTAAAAATCATTCATAGCATAGCATTGATGAAATGCCCATGCTACCCAAAGCAGAAATAAGCATTAACACATTTCCCCTGGCTCTCCAGGAGGGTGATAATCGCTGTTAATGTTTACAGGACAAGGCAGAGGCGTAATACCTTCTCAATACGAAGGCTTTCCATGAACGTGTGCGACGGAAAGCCCAGAGCAGGGTTTGACATTTTTGAGTTTACCTGTCACATTACACGGTTTGGTTACTGATGGAACTACACAGGAGAGGATAACACACTACACAGGATTCTGACTCCGGGGAACTGTTACAGCGTGACACCACCTCAGGGTGCGGCGAAAAACATCCTCCTGAATGATACAAAGCTCCTTCACTTCACTTCCATCTCGCTCGGAGAGTTCCACCAAAGGGACACAGACCTCACCCAGCCGTTTTCCGCCCAGGCACACAGCCCTTTACGGTCACTTACCGTGCTTCCGTGCTTTGACTTGGCCGTGGCCTCGGAGGTTGATCAAATAAAACACTGGCGTTTACAGCTCAATAAGCTTCTAATCACCTGCTCCAGCCCAAGCCAGCGTTCATGCCTTCACGCTCGAATCATTTCGCCCTTGATATTTTTTCTTTCTTTCTTTCTATTTTTTTTTCTTTCTTTCTTCTACAGCTCCCCATCTTGCCAGCTTTTGGCGGGAACGGTGCTCGCGAAGCGACAGGAACTCTTTACTACGCTGGCATCGCGCTTCCTCTCGCTCGCGGAGACCGCGGTGAATATTACACAGCTTGGCAGGAACGGACTTGCACCTTACCAGGCACGCCGGAAAGGGAAACGGCAGTCCCCTGCTCTGCGCTGGGAATCGCTACACGCTAACGCCTGCAATCAGGGCTACGGCTCGGGGCTAACATCCTCGAACGCCTTCCTGGCGCGACTCACCCCTCGCACAATTGTGTACCCAACAAACAAAACCGGTGTATTTGGGTCCAGCCAGCGCTGGAACCAACAGGGACAGAGCTGCGGGCCACAGAAATGCAAGTCTCAGCTCATCCATGTGTGCTCACACGCTGAATCATCCACTAACTGAAATTCTTGAGACAAGAAATAATAATATTATTATAATACTAATAATAATAAAGAATCCGGCAGCATATCTGGATTGTATATAAAAATGTAACCTGTGCACATCACTCTTGCTAAGGACATCTGTTAAATGTGTTAAACGTGATGTAAATGCCACCACCAAGCACCACCCCCCCTCCACCACCAACCCCCCCTCCACCACCACCCCCCCTGCACCATCACCCCCCCTCCACCACCAACCCCCTCCACCACCACCCATTTGCCTCACTCGCTCACCTGTCCCCGTGGCTGTATTGATGGAGGGGCGCTTAGCATAATAAAGGGACCTGTGGACCTAATCCTGACAGACCTTTTCTGCTTTCCTGCACATACCTCCAGGCTAGGCAGCAGCATGTGCGCGCACGCACACACACACACACACACACACACACACATTTGCATCCCTAAACTGCGCTAACTGTGAATGAGCCTTTTTAGCTGCAAATGTAATGACGTGCTCATTTCCAGAGGAGAACACAAGGCTGAACGGCCCGCTCGTATTCACGCTAACTGGCCTGTCTTTATTCCAGCACGGGGGGAAGTTAAAGAGCCTGGGGACGCAGCCCTGGGCTGTGGGGCTCCTGGTGCGGGCCTCAGCCTGGGCCAGGCCAGCCGCTGGAAACGGAAGAGCCAGTTCCTCATGGACACAGGGGCTGCAAACACGCCCTCTGCCCTCTCGCCCCCGTCCCCTACATGAAAATAATTCAGAAAGGAGCCGAGCGCAGTGCATGCTGGGAGCACTGGGCGAGGAGATGGTGCGTACACCAGCAAGTGAGAGAAAGGTGATCGCACAACCTAGCACAGAGACAGCGTACAGTAGCACAGAGATAGCATAGCGTAGCAGAGATAGCGTACAGTAGCACAGAGATAGCACAACATAGCAGAGATAGCAAACAGTAGCACATAGATAGAATAGCGTAGCAGAGATAGCGTACAGTACACAGAGATAGCGTAGCGAGAGATAGCACCACGTAGCACAGAGATAGCACTCAACACTCTAAAATGCTCTATGAACGTGTGTCCAGATCCCAGTTTTACACCACTGAAGTGTACGGCGGTCAGCTTACAAACCGTCACCATCTGTGAATGAGTTAGCTGAGCTGACGGTATCCAAACGCAATCCATGTAATGAGGCCCTGATAAAGCGGTATTAACAACCAGGGGGGGCCAGGAGGGGGGGGGAACAAGTAGTTTTATTAAATTTCCCCACCACAAAAACACAAGCACATCCTGTTTTAAAAGCAGCCGGAGCACATGGACGCGATTAAAATCTGCCTTTTTATAAGAGCGGGTTTTTTCTTTGGCCATTAAACCAAACCACACACACACACACACACACACACAGGGCAGTTCTGCCTAATCGTGTCGCTCGGGGAGTTCTAATTGGCTGCTCCCCTGCCCCCCCCCGCATTGTTTCATCCGAATGCAAGCAGTCGGCATTTCACAATGCCCATAAGAATACAGTATCAGTAAGATCAAAGTTTTCCTCAAAATCACCCATCCAGCCAGCAGCATCACCTATTCAGCCACGCTGCGGTCCCCGTACCTTCTAGAAAGTACCGCTTAGTTTCGTAAAACAGTTACAGGGACATGAACATCAACGTAAGCACCTGTACTGACACAAATTCACCTGAAAAGATAGGATCACTAGTCCCTCTGCAATCTAAGACATAGCATGTCAATATATTTCAGTGCCATGAGTCTTTATGGATAACTCACACTAATGTTAAATACTGAACTTCTAATAGGATATTTTCAGTTAGTGCTCTCCAGTGACCAGTGAGGACCCAGGGAACATATTTATAAGGGAAGGCCGGTCAGTGAGGTCACATGACCCATTTCAATACCAATGCTGAGGCCGTAAAAAAAAAAAATAGTTGTAGTAAAAATTCAAAGTTATCAAGGTTTCAATTTCCGTGGCAACACGGCATAGCCCCGACGCTGATGAGCTTCGTGTGTGCGTCGGCGAAGGCAGGCGCTCTGTGGCTGGTTAGCAGGAGGCGTTTGCCACAGACAGACCCCGCTCCAAGATGGAGCACAGATGGCTGAACGTTCACACCATTGCGGCCGTTTCTTTTTTTTATTTATTACTAGAAGAAAAATATTTTTTCAGAGGTGCCGCAATATTGGTATAATCTTTCCAGCGTATTTCTGCAAAAAAAAAAAATAAAGCAAATCACTCAAGGAAAATGAATCATTTATGGGCTGGAAATGAAATGACAATGGGCACAAGGGGCAGAAGACAAACATGCGTCTCCAATTACTGAATTATGCAGATTATGCGGATGAATATTCAGTCTGAACCAGGGCCCTAATCCGGCAGCCAGGATGCGCGGACAAGGCTTCTGAACGAGGTGGAGAAACCGATGTCAGCGGTCCCGTGTGACCGAGCTAATCCAATCACAGCCAGACATTTGTTTTTCTGATTTTCAAAATTCAATTACCCCTTGAATTACAAAATTCCTAATGACTTCTGAAATTTTGAATGACTTAATAAAATAAAATAAAAAAAAGGTTCTGCTCATTTACGCAGAAACGAGTTCATTAGACGAGTCGCCCATTTTCCCAGCAGGAACGCGAAGAATCCTCCGCAAAATATAACCCTGTTTCCCAAAGCATCTCCCAAAAATAAAATTAGGATTGAATCGTATAACATAATAAGGCACGACAACCCAGAGGCAGAGAGCAGACTCTTTTTAACATCTGTCCCCACGGCAACCTGCTCCGTGCACATCGGGCCAATCGCGAGACACGGCACGGGGGCGAGGGGGAGGGCGCTGGGCGGCGACGAGCCCGGCCTCAGACAGGACCCGCGAAAACACGGCTGACCCCCGCGACACCCCCCTACCCCACCCCCTCCAAATCCCCCCACGTCCTGAAGGACGACGCAGACAGGTGACCGTAAACAATTAATCACCATGGTGACACCTCTCCATCTGCCCGAGTACGGTGCAGACATGGGAGCCGTCAATCACGCGCCGCGGTCCGCTGGCCCCGCCCCCGCGCGGGGAACCGGCCAATCAGGCGCAGGAACACCGACGATCGCCAGCAGATGTGGCCTCTTATGAGCTTTGCGCCCCCACACCAACATCTTATTTATGGGCGTCAGAGCCAGCGGCTGAGGCTTTGTATTAAGTTTTATCCGTTTGTAACCCGAGAAGGTGAGAGAGACCCATGGCTGTGCTCTGATTCTGCTCAAAAAAAAAAACCTGGTTTACCGTGAATCTGTTTTTGACACCCATTGCAAACGTAATGTTTAAAAAATTTTCCAGTCCCCAGAAACCCACCGTAGAGCGCATACCCACACCTGAGACCGTTAAACCGCCAGAGATTCAGAGCCAGAGACGGGCCCGGGGCTGAGACGCCGGACTGAGAGACGCCAGGGCAGGGAGACGCCGGGCTGATTCGAGCCGATTTTGAAGCGCAGGCCTTCGAGCCGGATTCCCCGCGTTAGGGGGATTCATCCTGCCGGTAAATCTGCGTCCGTGGCTGAGCAGCCACCTGATTGGTCCGACAGGACCGGCCAAACCACCGACGGGGAGGCAGCTAACCGAGGACACCGGGGCGATCGACGGCTCTTCTGACACACACACTCCACTCCAGCGCCCCTCTCCTCCCCCCTTTGTTTAGGGAGACAGAAGGGACCGGTTTTCCATTACAAATGTCACACGCCGATGACAGCCATTGGCTGAATAAACGTCTGTCTCCGCAGAGAAGGGAACCCTGCCTCAGCACTGGGGGCCACACAGAAGGGAACCCTGCCTCAGCAGTGGGGGCCACAGAGAAGGGAACCCTGCCTCAGCACTGGGGGCCACAGAGAAGGGAACCCTGCCTCAGCACTGGGGGGCCACAGAGAAGGGAACCCTGCCTCAGCACTGGGGGGTCACAGAGAAGGGAACCCTGCCTCAGCACTGGGGGCCGCAGACAAGGGAACCCTGCCTCTGCACTGGGGGCCACAGAGAAAGGAACCCTGCCTCAGCACTGGGGGCCACAGAGAAGGGAACCCTGCCTCTGCACTGGGGGCCGCAGAGAAGGGAACCCTGCCTCAGCACTGGGGGCCACAGGCACGCCGTGTTTTAATAAGAGTAACGGAGCCTAATGTGTGCGCTGGGCCAATGGGGGGATGGGGGTGTGAGGGGGTGAAAGGATTAGGGGATGGGGAGATGAGAGGGTGATGAGAGGAGGGGGGAAGAGCACACACCTACACACCACAGACACAGACGCACGCGCACACTCACACGTAGACAGACAGACAGACAGACAGACAGACAGACAGACAGACAGACAGACAGACAGACAGACAGACAGACAGACAGACAGACAGACACACAGACAGACACACAGACAGACACACAGACAGACACACAGACAGACACACACACACACACACACACACACACACACACACACACACACACACACACACACACACACACACACACACACACACACACACACACACACACACACAGTTCCTCCAGACGGCCTTTGGCAGAAGCCTGGTAGCTAGGAGGATCCGTAGGGATCCGGGCAAGCGGGAGGAGAGATCCGGGGAGCAAACATTGGCAGGGATCCCAATAATAATAATAATAATCAGACCCCCCCGGCACCACACAGCCCATCACTGCCTTTGTTTCTCCAGGACTCTGCATGATAATCAGAGTTGGGCTGCTGAGGGGGGGGATACGGGGGGGGGGGGCGCAGGGAGGCCACGCTATCCCCCCCCTCCCCACACGCAGCGCTAGCCGCTAACCGCCCAGCGCACGCCGCTACCCGCTACCCGCTACCCCACTGGGGCCCGCGAGAACTGGACGGGCCTCAATTTTCTAAAGCCAGATTACTACGAAAACCCGGACTGCGTAGGGAGGGAGGAAAAAATGAGGGAAAAGAAGATGAGAAGGAGGAGGAGGTGGGGGGGGCGGTTCTTTTGTTTGAATTAACCTGACATTTTCATACATGTTAAAGGCTGTAATTATGCTACCAGCTGGAGAACGGGCGGAACAGAATTCTGAGCGGACGGTTGCAGGCCCCTTTTGATTTATGTGCGTTTTTTATTTATTTTTTTTGTGTGGGGAGAAAAATGGCCACCGGTGCTACAGAGGAGAACAGAAGCGTTCCCCTCGCAGAGGCGCGGGAGAGGGGCTGCCTGTCTATCCGGGCATTTTTTTTTTTGGCGTGTTTACTTCACACATACAAATTGAAGTAAAACGCAGCCCAACACACATGTTAATGCCGTGACATCAGAAAAACATGTGAACACAAACAAAAGCAGGTGAGAATTGTGCAGCGCCTAAAACATAACCCAGAGTGACGGGGCTAAAGAAACACCCCCCCTCCCCCCCCCAAAAAAAAGGGGGGGGGAGAGAAAAAAAACACTACACAAATTGAGACTGAAACCACCACTGAAAATATATGACTGTATGCTTATTGGAATTTTTTTTTAACCAAAATGACACACAGTACATTCTTGTTTTTCCCTAATGTACTTTTCCAAATGATATAGTACTAAAAAAAAAAGAAACTATGCTTACTTTATTTTACCTGAGTCATAGCAAAACATTTTATGTTTAAAAGGACAAGAATGTCCTTTTAAGGATTATTTGCATAGACTGCTTTGTTGCTGCTATTGTTTCTGTTCAACAGATTAACCAACAGGGTCCAAGTTAACCTACGCGATCGCTCCCTGCACTTGGTACTGTACTTTCCTCTAGGGTTTTCGACACACTTGTTCCTGGTTATGGTTATACACTTTGTTGTACGTCGCTCTGGATAAGAGCGTCTGCCAAATGCCTGTAATATAATGTAATGTAACAAGAAGTTTACACCAGCCTACACAATCCTAACATTCTCAACCAGTCAAGGACAACCCTCACGTACTGCAACTGTCCCTTACTCCACTGCTTTACCCGTGATTTTGGGGGTGAGGGGGAGCATTTTGGGGGTGACAGTAAAGCACAGTAGTTGGGGAATAGTTTAGGGTTTGAAAGGAAAACCTCAGTATTACAACAAAAAGGTAATAAAATTTTTAAAAGTTCATAAAATTGAAAACAAAGTCTAGCGCTTGTGGTGGAGTGATCGAAGAATGTCTTGAAATCTGCAGTAATCGCATCAATCAGCGTTTGAATACTGTTTAATACAATAACACTATATTAAGGGTTTTTTTTCTTTCAAAACCACAAAATCCTCACCAAAGCCCATTCATGAAGCATTGGAGAAAGCACTTTTCTCCTTTATTAAACAAATAATTCTCTAAGCCGGTGAGCCGGTGATTTTCCGTGTGCGAATACTTTCCACTGCTCTGACCGTTAGGGCAAATCCGCTTTCCGAAAACCAAAACTAAGGCCGCCTTTCTCTCCTAACAATTCGGCAGATTACTAATCTCAAAACTCAAGAAGGATAAGGTGCGAAAAAAACGAAGCATTGCTGGGGCACGGTGCTGCTGCAGTAAATGCCAATGTTATGAGAGCTTTCGTGTTCTGCGGCCTGCGACGTCGCCGTAGAGCTGGCCTCAGGGCTCATACGGACCCCGAAGGCGCACCCGCTCCCGGGGCGGCTGGGTAACGACCGGTCTTTCGGCCGAGCTCGAGGCGCTAACGCCCCTAACTGCCTCGCTCGGCCGTAGGAAGCGCTTCCACTCCGGGCCCAATCCACCGGGCCGGTGCGCGCCGGTGCCGAGCCGAGACCAAGCCGGGCCTTCTGGGTCGCTTGGACACAGCGCTCGCTCTGGGACACACGCTTTTCGAGCCCCGGCCAGGTAAAGCCCACGGGCTGGAGGTGAGCTTGTGGAAACCGAAATTTTGAGGTTGACTCTCCATCACTATGTTTGTCCCACTAACACGATACCCCTACCCTTTCACTTACACAACTACGGCTCTCACTGCGAGAGGTTCCACCATCGTCCCCCCCGAGCTAGGACAGGGGGAAAGGAGGACATTTTAAAGTTTTGTTCAGTGTAAAAATAAAAATAAAAAGGAAGAGTCGATGGCTCTCTGAGTCAAAACTTTTAGCGCTCTGTCTGCTTGCCAGTCCTGCGCAGCGGACCGGTTTCGATTTCTGATTTTTTTAAAACGTGGAGCGAGCCGACCGCTATTCCATCCAGTCAGGTGACCCTTCAGGGCTTTTTTTTCCTTTTTCCCCTTGATGTGTGCAAATGAAGTTTTCGCCTCGGCGATCACACCTTTAATTAAATTAAAACAGGGGTGTTAAAGCTGTTGATTGTCAAAACGGAGGCTGGGGGGTGCGGGGGGGGGGGGGGGGGGGGGGGGGGGGCAGGGGGGGGGCGCATAATGCGATGAATATCAATGTGTGATGAGTGATGGGGCTCCCCCCACTGTCAGACAAACGAATATGAATAATAACCCCCCCCCCCCCCCCCAACTTCTCCTCCGTTTACCTCTGATGCTATTTTACAATCTTTCCCCCCTGGGTGGTATCAAAATATAAGTGACTAAATAAAAACAGCCTCACATTCATCTCCAGTCTAAAAATTAACCCCCCTACTTTTTTTGTTGTTGTTAATATACAACCGGCAAGAATCACAGAATATTTGTATTATTTTGTGTTCATGTCTCAAATTGTAGTGCCCTGATGGCAAAGCCCATCTTCGACAACGGAGAGAATTAACTCATCACCCAAAACAGTTCTATTCAGGAGCGCAGAAGCGTCCCAGCGAACTGTAATGAGGCTAAAAGACCGAAAGGCTCTCCCTGCATAAGCCCCGCTCAATGTACCCTCAAGAGCCGATGGAGAATCCCCAGCAACCTGTCTGCTCAGACTTAGGAGAAGGTCCATTTAACAGCGTCCTGACCTATTTCAGTACAGCCCCACACTACTCCCACCCCTCGCAAATACACACACACACACACACACACACACACACACACACACACACTCCCCTTCTCCACCCCACTGTCAGCACATCATCTTCATGTCAGGAGAATCAGGAGGGCAGTCTTGACACTGGGCCACAGCCTCAATCGTTAATACTTTTTTTCCTTTTTTTTTTTCCCTGCGCCATATATTGATTTTAATGAAAACAACTTGCTAATCCAAATAAACACCATGTCAGCAACTCACTCAAGCAAACCAAAATATTAGCACAGCATGATATGCCGAGGAAACCACAGGGTGACTGGGCCACCGGTGGGTTTGACCTCTGGAAGAGCGAGGCGGGGGGCGGCCGCAGGGCGGTGGGGGTGGGGCTGTGCGTTTGGGGGGGAGGGGGGTGGATGGGGGGGCGGGGGAGGTCTCTGAGGGCCTTTCCAGGCAGCCCTCGCTACCCGCAAAGAGGGTCACAACCCAAGGGGCCCAGCCAATCATGAGACTACATTACCCAACCACCACTAACCCCCTAAACCTGGGGTTTTCAACCACCACTAACCCCCTAAACCTGGGGTATTCAGCCTATTCTGATCCAGGGACTCCACCATCCCTCCCCCAACCCACCCTCGGCGCTCGAGGGGCCGCAGGTTTTGAGCTGAGACACGTGGCGAACCCCGCAGATGGTCCGGCTGCTGGTCAGCACGCCGCCCCCATGCCCCCCGCCAATGGCCCCCCTACGCCCCCACGCCCCCCCTCCCCCCAGGGGGCGGGGCCTGGCCCAGCGTGGGCCCGGGAGTGACAGCGCGGGTTTAAGGTCATTCTAATTGCCGCGGTCGCGTTGCCGCGGCCACCGTTGCCGGCTCAGGCTGCTCTCAAAGCCGGGTGCAGGTGAGCCGTGCCCTTTAGACCTCTAATTAAATACCACCGCAAAGGTTAATGCGCCGAGTCAGCAGCTACATCCTCCGCCGAGCCGCGACCGGCCAGGACCGGGCCTGGACCCGCCTGGACCCGCCTGGACCTGCCCCGACCCGCCTGGACCCGCCAGGACCCGCCTGGACCCGCCTGGACCCGCCCCGACCCGCCTGGACCCGCCTGGACCGGCCTGGACCCGCCTGGACCTGCCCCGACCCGCCTGGACCTGCCTGGACCCGCCTGGACCCGCCTGGACCCGCCAGGACCCGCCTGGACCCGCCTGACCCGCCTGGACCCACCTGGACCCGCCAGGACCCGCCAGGACCTGCCTGGACCTGCCCCGACCCGCCCCGACCCGCTGGACCTGCCCCGACCCGCCTGGACCCGCCCCGACCCGCCTGGACCTGCCTGGACCGCCCGGACCCGCCTGGATGCCCTGACCCGCCGGACCCGGACCCCTGGACGCCGCCTGGACCCGCCTGGACCCGCCCGGACCCGCCCGACCCGACCCGCCCGGACCCACCTGGACCCGCCTGGACCCGCCCCGACCCGCCTGGACCGCCCCGACCCGCCTGGACCGCCCCCCGGACCCCTGGACCTGCCCCGACCCGCCTGACCGCCGGCCAGCCGGACCCTGCCTGACCGCCTGACCCGCCTGGACCTGCCCCGACCCGCCAGGACCGGCCTGGAGCCGCCTGGACCCGCCTGGACCGGCCCGGACAAGCCTGGACCTGCCCCGACCCGCCAGGACCCGCCCCGACCAGCCTGGACCTGCCTGGACCTGCCCCGACCGGCCTAGACCTGCCCCGACCCGCCTGGACCCGCCTGGACCAGCCTGGAACGGGCCTGGCATAGCCTGGACCGGCCTGGACCGGCCTGGACCCGCCTGGTACGGCCTGGTACGGCCTGGTACGGCCTAGCACGGCTCGGCTACACGACCACAGGGCGGGAGAAACAAGCCTCGCCCAATCACACGCGATAATCCCGCTCGATGCGAGATTAAGTCTACGTACTGTACCTCTCGAGAAACTTCAGATTTATGATGATTTTCAAATAATATGATTATGTTTAAAAAAAAAATAATTTTAAAAACGTGAGTTTTAACTCACATATAATAAACGAAAGTTCCGAACTCAAGAAGCTTGGAAGGTGGTTTTAAAAAGAAACCTTAATTCAGTCAGTCTGTGAAGAGTACAACGTGAGGTGTACGGCATCCGTGTGATTTAAACCTATTCCTATTAAAAGCCACATATAAAGTAAATTTGCCACCTTCTGTATAACCTAATAGACAGCTGGAATGACCCGCCATAATTAGGGCCATCTGTCATATTACCGTACCCCCGCAGGAAGCACAATCTGCAGAGGTGCGGTCGGGATCATGCGATGCCGCGGTCGCCGCAGCGAAGAACACAGAGCTACCTCAGCCCTGACACGCATCAGATTCAGCGCAATTAAATAAAAGAGCGGAGATATTGAATGGATTTGCCTCCGAGCACACAAACGTGCCACACCGGGCGTGTCTCAGGGACTCAGACGCTTGCTCATCTATCTGCAGCGCGTCTCTGTCCTTTCCGACAGACGTCTCGATCCCCGGCCTGCACAGACCCCGTCTTCACACGAAACGGACAGTCACAATTCAAAAATACTCACCAGCCGCTTCGCAAATTCTTTATTCTCAGACAGGAACCCATAGCCTGGGTGTACCTGTAAAACAAAAAAAAAATTATAATAAATAAATAAATGCATACATTTTTAAATCGTCAAAAGAACGACATCATGAAAATTGATAAAAGGTTAAAGGTGGGATCAAAATTAGGGTCAATCTACCGAGACCAGTACTGCGGCCGAGTTTTATGGGAATTTAAAAAAAAAGATTTTCATTTAAATGTGGACGACTACAAACAGAATCAGGTCCAGACTGAAATCATATCGCATTTTGGAATAATATTTTTGAGGTAACCCTCAGCAACTGACACTGTGCCTTATGCCTAGTTTTAATGCAGAACACAACAGAGAGTAGTGAACAGGGAATTATAATAATAATAGAATTTAAAATTTTCATTTCAATAATAGAATTGAAATGAAAACATGAGAAATTTTTTTAATTCATCTTGTTTCTAGATTTTTTTTTAAAACAGTAAAAACATGAATTTCTTTTCTGTACATAACCGCACACTGTAATACAGAAGTGTGAAGCGACGGCTAGCCGTAAGGCTACGTATGATTTACCATCTTCCTCCTCTGTTCAGCCCTTTATAGCGATTAATTAACGGTCATAAAAGGGAACGGAGGCCAGAGACGGTTTCAATAAAAATTTAATAGCCAGAAAAAAATTATAGCTAGCAATAAATGTACAGTGCAGCAGGCTGCCAGTTAACCAGTAGCCGGCTACCTTCAAACAGCATTTATTACTACAGTAACAGCACGGAAATATAGCCGTTCAAGAGGAAAGCGTCTTTTTAAAAAGAACTGATTTTCTAATAGCTCTCAATAAAAAAAATTACAGCGCTTAAATCCTTAAGACAAGGCCGTCTTTATTCACATGTGCCTCGTCACTACGCAGACATTACGACAGAAAATCTAGATATATATAGGAAATATTCCGTAGATAAATAAATGCATAAATTAATAATTGTATTAATGTAGCGGAAACTGCCAACACTGTGACTATGACTTTCAGCCGGTCCATAGACCATCTCTCGCCACGTTTCTATAAAAGGGTTTATTTAGTATTCCTCCAGGGTTTTTGCTTATTTATCTACATATTACCAGCGTGGAAGTCTTAGTTCAACTAATTTCACATTCATCGGGAACATGAAAGGCTGCAAGAGTCACTTTTTCATACCATATTTCAGCTTGCCAGTATAATCTCAGCTAACACAAGTCCATTATAATTCTCTCATGCTCCCAATAGCCCCCTATGGTGTTTTTGTTGTTTCTTGTGTTTTGTTAAATAATGCATTCTCCTCCTTGAAAGTCTCCAATACGCTACACTTTTCCCCTTACGCAAGCAAACGGCGCTTCTTTATTGATTTGTTCTCCAAAAAATGTACATATATATGTATTTTTTAATTTAATAATGTTTATTTTGAGCGGATGAATGAAGGGGTCTGGCGAGCAGGTTTTGGGTTTTTGCTCGCTGGTGGCGAACGTTCCCCCGTCCTCCATTTTGTGAGATCTGCACTTGGACAGCGAGCGGCTCTCGCGGCACAGATTGGACGCCCCGGCCGTGCCAGGACTCCCGCGCTGCCTCTGAAGATCTCGCCGCCGCGAAAGAACCAGACTCCTACACAGACTCTTCCGCCATTTCCCCTTTGTGTTCTTTCCTTTTCTTTCTTCTCTCCCTCTCTCTTTTCTTTATTTTTTTTTGTCGTCGGCGGCGGCGGCTCAAAATTTTGGACAGAGGCCGGAGCGGCTCTCCGAATCCACAGGCGACCCCGGCAGCAGCTGCCCCCCCCCCCCCCCCCCCCGCGGCACGGCCAGACGCCGCCGGGCCCCTTTGATACCAGCGAGGCCGCTGCCCCGGCCCCGCCCGCACGCGGAGGTGGACGCCGGGGCTGAAGCGGGGCGCGGCTCTACTCCCCCCCACCCCCCCCCTTTGTGGCGGTCTGTATTTGGGGGGGGGGGGGCAGGGGGGGTCTGAGCTGGCGGTGGCGCTCAAAGCCGCCGTGGCGGGAGGGTGAAGCCGGCTCAAACCCCCCCCCCCCACTCGAGCCGCTCTTTCAGACTCACAGCTTGCGCTCCCGTCCGTCTCACCGCCTCCAGGATGGCCGCCATGTTGAGGTAGCTCTTACTGGTGGGAGCCGGGCCAACGCACACCGCCTCGTCCGCCATTTTCACGTGCACCTGAAAGACAGACAGACAGACAGACACGCACACACACACACACAGACAGACACACACAGACACGAGCACACACACAGACACACACACACACACACACACACAGACACACACACACACACAAAGGGGTGAGTTCAGGACGAAGTTGAGAGAGGGAGAAAAAAAAATCATACTGTTCCACAACAATCCCCACCTGCTAATAATTTGCATTGAAGTGCCAATTAACAGCATTTGACCGGGACTAAGTCTCATACTGATCCTTGTGTAAATAACTCGTAAATAACTGTGTAATGCCCGATGACTCTTCAGGCCCACCGCTCAGGCAGCGCACCGCAGCGGCGAGGGACAGGAGGACAGGGCCGGGCTACGCAGCTGGGCGTACGCTCACTCATACTGCGGAACCCGCAGAACCCGCAGAACCCGGGGAACCCGCGTTCACAGCCAGCACCCAGCGTGGAACCCTGGGAAGAGCAGGAATACCCAAACGGGTCGACAGAAAGGGACGCCGCGTCAGAGCCGAGAGCGAATCACAAACCGGGTCCTGCACGGTTTAATGGCTGTGAACCAGAACAACGGAACGCGTTCCAGCCAGCGCTACACATCTCCTGTGCTTAACACTCAACCGCTCACTACACAATTCATCAGGAATTATGCTGCCACATGCACATCTGCAACAGTACTCATGTTAAGAGTGTGGACACTCGCATAGCCAAAATATGGCAAAATATTTAAATCTGCATATCATTTTATGCACAAGAACCAAATTAAAAGTGCACAAAGGAGACAGAAGCAGTAGCAGCATTTAATGTAGTGAGATTATTGTTTTGATTTTTAACTGTTTTAACTGCATATTTTGTTTGCACGTTCGTCTGCACAAGGTCTGTTCTGTGAAAAAGTATGAGCATTGACTGACACTCCCTTACTATGTGTGTGAAAAAGTATGAGCATTGACTGACACTCCCTTACTATGTGTGAGGACTGGAGAATACTGGCGTGAGTGTCACACAGAAAGCGCCAGACTGACACACACGCACATACACACGCGCACGCACGCACACACGCAAGCACACACGCACATACACACACGCACAAGCACGTAAAAATCAACACACACGCGCACACAGACACACACAGACAGTGCCAGTCTGACACAAATATGCACACACACACACACACACACACAAGCACGTAAACCCCCCCTCTCCCCCCACACACACACACACACACACAGGCAAAGCGGTGGTGTGGTGACAGAACTTCAGCTAATTAAGTGACAGACAATTGTGCTCAGGGGACACATTCCTGGGAATTACTATCAACAACTGGCTCAACACCGTGGGGAGAAAGAGGCTCTTACGGACCACGTGTTCGCCGCGGCGCCTCTCTCAACGCTGCCGGAGCGAGCCGGCGTTCACGCCCGCGCCGGGGAAACGCGCATCACAATCATGACGAGAATCCACGGCAGAATGCCACCAGGAGTCACATGACCTTCTTCCGCTGGTGCCAGAATTCCAGGAAGATGACCGTAGATTCAGAAGAGCAAGAACAGCAGCAGCAGCAGCAGACAAATCAGTGGTCACTGCTTGGTGGCCTTCACAAGTTATACTACAAAGCACATCCCTATGAGTGCCGAGGCACGCAAACGTGTATCTGTGCCTATACGTGGATTTGAAGCACACAGACGTGCATCTGTGCCTATACGTGGATTTGAAGCACACAGACGTGTATCTGTGCCTATACGTGGATTTGAAGCACACAGACGTGTATCTGTGCCTATACGTGGATTTGAAGCACACAGACGTGCATCTGTGCCTATACGTGGATTTGAAGCACACAGACGTGGATCTGCACATGTTGTCGTTTTAAGATGTTTGTGCGTGCGCACATTTTATTTTCTATCATTTTAACTGTGTTTAATTACCTATAATAATAACATACAGGAACCGTATCAAATCTTTGCCATAGATTTCAATTAAATTCAAACAAGGGTTCATTAGGAAGGGTACATGGTGCTTGTCACTCATTCCAAATTGGTATGTAGTTACTTTTTCCTTCTGGTTAATAATTTCTGAACGTTATTTTGTCTCATTAATTCACCATATTAAATTAGATGTGCGATACGGAGGCAATCTTGTGTTAAGGTTTAATTAATGACACCTTCTCTCAAACTAAGCTGGGTTGCGGAAAAATTGTTAGCAACGGTGCAGTGATTCTCCTCACTGGCTCAACCTCAAGAGCCCACGAATTTCACATTTCATATTTCTTGAAATTGCGAGCAGTCCGTGGATTTGCATATCGGTTAAGTAGTGTCATCGCTTCTCCGTGTTCAGCTCATTTAGAAGTGATTAGGCGATTAATGAGGATGGGGAAAAAACAGCGAGATGTGTACGATACGTGTCTAAACTGTGCTGGAAAACACACGGCAGATTTCTGTAGGAAACTAATAATGTCATCAGGACATTCGCTAAAGACACACGTATCATTTCAATCATTTACATCCTTAATGCAGAGTGTAATTAATAATTTAATAGGCCTATTTGCGTTACAGACTCTTGCTGCAAAACTTGCTGCAGAACTGTTGTTTTCCGTTCCTACCTACTGGATAAAAATAGGCTTCTGGCCATTTAGACAAATGTTTTTTTTTTTTAAAAAGGGGGGGGGGGGGGGAACGAATCCATTTTCTGTCAGCATGCATTATGCACTTAAATTCTCCACCAGTGCCCATAGCCACGCAAAGGATGACAGGATTTCAGTTACGGAAGATTTGAACCCTTTCAATTGTTCAATTACTATCTGACTATTTAGTCAAAAGGTTTCTATGAAATCCACTTAAAGGGGCTTTTGCCAGGAGAACATCAGCACGATTCAGGAGAATGAAACCTTCACTCCCATTAACAGTCACAGAGAAAGGGAGAGAGCAGGAGAGCTTTCCGTCAGAACAGCTAATAAAAGTCTTAAGAAGAGAACACCCAACGTCGACACACAGCAACGGCATAAAGAGTTCTGACCCAACGACGACACACAGCAACGGCATAAAGAGTTCTGACCCAACGACGACACACAGCAACGGCATAAAGAGTTCTGAATAAGCCCCAATAGGCCCTCAGAGCATCATGCAAAAATTAAATTAACACGCTGAGCCGAAAAGATCGGCTTTACAGAACATTTATAGTATAATATAATGTGTATAATGGAATTTAGGAACATTACAGGTCAGCTGGTTTTTGCAGGACAGGAAGACTTGATAATTTATGCGCCATTCAAGAAATTATTTTGTCTATTTAAATTATTATTTTTTTTATTACTGTTGCACATAGTCATTTATTGTTTTAATTGGTTGCAGTGCAATCCTAATAGAAAAGGAAACAGTTCTACTTAACCATTTCAGTTCTCTGAGCATATTTCCACCATGTACTCCACAGATATTTATATACACTGTAAAGTAATGGCATGTCCTTCTGACATGGCTGTCTGATGTGGCTGCTCCACGCAGCCTATTCTCAAAATGTAAGATGTTATACTTGAGCTGACACTCGTGGTTCTGGAGATATACTCCAGTGAACACACTTTATTTTTCAGCAACCGAAAATGATTTTTTTTTTCTTCGATAATAGAGCCGACCAACTGATCCATATCATTTCTAGGCCTAAGCTTGACATTTCCTGATAGAGACGAGTCTTGTGAACAAAATAAAGGGGTTGCATTTGGGTTATCTATTACATAAACTTGTTAAAACGGAGAATAGTGGGGGGGAAAATGTCAGAATCTCCTTCGATCTCTAAGGGTTAAAAACTATTTTTAAAAACCCAAACACAGGGACACAGTGATTTCTGGACGGTAGACCTAATGCAGTGAAGCACCCCGCCAACTGAACTGAACCAAATCCTGACCCTCAGGCTTCCCCCAAACAGCATTCCCCACCTCAAACAGTATTCCCCACCTCAAACAGCATTCCCCACCTCAAACAGTATTCCCCACCTCATAACACAAGAGAAAGTCCACTGCCACCAGAGGTTCCCACAATCGCACAGCCTTCCCACAATCCCTCAGCCTTCCCACAATCCCCCAGCCTTCCCACAATCCCGCAGCCTTCCCACAATCCCACAGACTTACCACAATCCTGCAGCCTTCCCACAATCCCTCAGCCTTCCCACAATCCCTCAGCCTTCCCACAATCGCACAGCCTGTCCACAATCGCACAGCCTTCCCACAATCCCTCAGCCTTCCCACAATCGCACAGCCTGTCCACAATCGCACAGCCTGTCCACAATCGCACAGCCTTCCCACAATCGCACAGCCTGTCCACAATCGCACAGCCTGTCCACAATCCCACAGCCTTCTCTCAATCCCTCAGCTGTCCCACAAGCCCTAAGCCTTCCCACAATGCCTGGGTTTCTGTTTTCTCCTTGTGCATCTCAGAGACCATTTAATGCGGCTTTAACTCATATACCGGAAGTAAAGGTGATTTCTTCAGTGCCATGCAGTGGGAATGCCACAATGCTACCTGTGACCTGACTGCACGGCGCTCCTCACTGGCACACAGGTGAGCCCAGCTGTGTACAGACTTACAGGCAGATTCACAAGGAAAATCCCAGCCGATCAACTGAGGCGGAGTCGAAAAAATATTAAGGTTTGGGTAAAAATTCCCAGGAACAGAAAAAAACTAAATATGCTAAAAATGAACAAGGTGACTTTTACTCCTGCTGTTCAGGCATGCTCACTAAAGCAGATCTTCCTGAACAGACCTAAATATGCGTTTCCACAACAACAGGAGCAATGCAATTAAAGTCATCCTTTCATTACCACCAATTGTCACCTTTGTTCCTTTCAGCTTCTCGAACATTTCACCAGTTAGTTCAGCGTCAGGTGGGGAGACACGTTTTGCTGTGCATTCCCCTACTGCAGCAGTGAAATTCATAAATAAATGACAATGAATGAATGAATGAATGAATGAATGAACAAACAAATTAATAAATTAATGAATGAATGAATGAATGAACGAAAGCAAGTGCTTCTTCCTCCAGGTCTGTAAAGGTTAAACTGAACTGGCTGGTAACAATTCTATTACATGGCGAATCCCCAGTCAGCAAACAGAAGCCTTGCATATTAAACCACAGAGCTTTCCCTTCCCCAGGGACCCCCCATCTCAGCAGGGTGGCCAGGCGGTGCTTTTTTTAAGGATTGATTGCGAAGCCCCCTGCAGTTTGAGGTAAACTGACAATTTTCCGTCAGCAGGGAAGGTGGCTTTATTAGTGATGGGGGGGTGGGGTGGGGGGGGGGAGGGGGGGTGGTTGGGGGAAGCAAAGCTCCTGCTATTCCGATTTGTGCTTGTACACCAGATTACCTCATCCAGCCTTCAGCCAATTACCAGTAGGCCTTCGAGGGGGGTGGGCCCACAAGGACTTTAAAAAAATAACCCTGAAACAAGCGGGCTCTGTCAATCACAGGTAGAGAAGAATCAGAGAAAATGAATTTGACTTTCAATCGAATCTACGCTCAAATCCACTGGATGGGTCAACGGGTCGACTTGTGTCATATTTAACCTGGACTTCAGGAAACACCCGTTCATGATATAATATGCAAAACGGTAGCTGTGTGGAAAGGGCATCTGCCCTGGGAACAATTACAAATTCAGCAGAACACTTGAGCCCCACGTAGCCGATGTGTCCAGGGAGCTGGAGTTTACCTGAGACAACGGAAACGTTTCACTGGGCTCCAGCTCTGTGTCACAGTGAGGACGGGGGAACGGGGGGATAGGGGGACAGAGAGAGAGAGGGACAGACGGACAGAGAGAGAGAGGGACAGGGGGACGGGGGGGGGACAGACCCCACAGCTGAAAAAGCAGCTGCTCTCCCGGAAAGAAAAACAAAGCCTGAAAGTCAGAGGACAAACAGACCAACTGCCGAAAGGTGGAAAGCGTCGCCTGCGGCAGGACTCTCCGGCGCTAAATCTACCCCCACCGAAACCTGAGCAGAAAATCCATATCCCCCACAGCCCCACACCATGGCAGGGTTTAACCGCACCGGTTCTTATAAACCCCCCCCACACACGCCGGCACAGACACACAGCCGGGACGCACGCATGTGGCACCGCGTGCGTGTAAACAGTCGCGCGGACCAATCAGCTGCGAGATAAAAAACAGACCCTTGGAACGCCACGGAACCACAAACAAGTGCGGCCCACCACAGAAGAAGAGCTCTGCCTCTCAGGCTGTTGGGTAGGAGGACAGGAGCATTACCAGGACGCCCTCTGAGCTCCATACTACAGTTAATGCATGGCGAACCATGACAGGCTTGTGTCAATGGGGCCATTCGCTTTAACAGGGCTTGGCGAGGAAGGAGGTCACCCACGATAAGCTAGGTGAACGAACGCAGGAAGCGAACATCATAAGTGAATGTTATGAGCGTAACACTTGGCTATTTGTTTATAAACGGTGCAAAGAATGAGCAAAACCTAATAAGATAGTTCCAGGATTTTGGAATCCCATCTGAGCGGATATTTTCGACCCCAAAAAGAAGAAATGTCCGGTAAAAAAGGCCGTCTGGTCAGCAAATTTAATTCCAAACCTAGAAGCTTGGATTTTTTTTTATTGTTTAACTAGAATATTTTGTCTAGCAACCAAACATTAGCAGGTTACACATTAGGGTTTTTAATGTTTACCATCTCATTTTGAACGTAATTCAATATTTCACATCGTTCACCATTCGTGCTCCTCATAAAAACAGTGACATTTACTGATTTCAATTTATCCTTATTTTTCTACAGTTACAGTAGGCCTATATTGCAATTTACATTCAGTGTAACTTGTATCGGAAAACCAAATACCAGTATACTGTCAATAACACGAAAAACTATCATATGATATTTTGTCCATATCACCCAGACCCTACTTGAGATCTACAGAGTCATCTGCCAACAAACCATCTCCTCACCAAGCTTCCTGGGAGTCCTCGCTCCGACCACCCCAAAACATCCCACATTTAAATAAACGGCCAGTTCTGAGGGGCAGCACAAAACAAAATGTCTCCTGACGACAGCAGCCCAGTACTCCTGAGAGAAGGCCCTGCTCAAAAAGCCAAAGAACAAACTCCCAGGCCTGTTGCTCACAGAACGTTCACAAATAGAACTGGGACAGAGAAGTATCAGTTTTATTCATCGCATTATTGTTTTATTTTTTGTTGTTTTTTTTGTGTGTAACCTGCAGTTGGACACCCGAGCTGAAGCCCCGGACAGAGCAGCAGCGAGCTCAGGCGCTGAGAGGCTGCGACAGGGATCTTTATGGAGCGAGGCGCGAGTCCCTGGATGAATTATTCAACAAGGAGGTGAGCGGGGGGTGGGGGGGTGAGGGAAAAAAACAATATATACACAAGCCATTAAAAATCATCCTGACCCTAATGAGCAGAGGTTGGCGGAGGATACGACGCTATCTGGGGGTAGTTAGGAAGCAGCATGGGTGCCACTTAAAGCAGCCCTTGATTAAGTCGTCGCCTGTCCACTTGTCCCGAGGACATGTGCTAACATGCCATAATCGTCATAATTCTCATCAGCGCCGCTCGCCGGCTCCTCGGCCCCCTGATTAGGGCCCCGCTTCCCAGAAGGGACGCGGCTAATGCCCGAGAGCGCTCCGCAGCCGCGCACCGCTCCTTAGCCGCACGCCACTCAGCCGCGCTTCTCTGCAATTAAGCGCCGCTCCCCTGATCAGCTCAATGAATGGGGGCTTCATTCCTGCCGCAAGCTCACGCCCCGCTCGTCTTCCACGCCAGTAATTTGACGACGGCGACGGCGACGACTCCTCGAACCGGCTCGCTCGTCGCCGTCCTTTTCGCTACGGTTCCGCCATCCCGGGGAAAAAAAAAATGAAATAACATAAAAAATCAGAAAAACCACCGTGCCATGATAGCGTGTTATTTCCAGCACGTGAACATGAAGCCGTATTTCAGAGTGTAATGCAGGCGGAAGATCAGGGGAAAGTAAAACCACATGAAAGCCACAGCTGTTAACACACCGCACGTCAAGTACACCACCCCCACCCCCGCTCCCCTCCGCTTCTAACCCCCAACACCATCACCCCCCCACACCACCACCCCCAACGCATTTTCAGGTTATGACAATATATCTGTCATGAATATTAATCCTTTCCATGCAATTCCCCATCTTCACGTCTCACTGTAAGCACCTGCCAACGGTGCCTCAGATTTATTTGCCGAGTGTTGAGAGGGACGGGGAATCTGGGAAGCCCCTGATGAGGGGGGGGTAGGGGGTGGGGGGGGTTCACCAGGGACAGCTCTCCCTCTCTGCATACCCCCCCACCCCCCCCAACACACACACACACACACACACACACACACGAGAGAGAAGCAGACGTGCTCCTCTCCTCTTCAGCAAGGTGCTGTTCACTTATATATTTTTAAAAAAACCTAAGGTCACAAGCAAGATTTGACAAACAAAGGGCCATTCTTTAAGGCCGGTTTCTCTTGCTGGCGTGGGCAGAGTTCCGTTCTGAAGTCCACGTACATGTTCCAGGAGGATGTACACATTTATACTGCACTTGCATCTGTTTCGACAACAGTGACACAAGCAATCAACGTACACACAATGGAACGGGTGAGCTGGGTTAGAGTCTCTTTAATGGAACGGGTGAGCTGGGTTAGAGTCTCTCCAATGGAACGGGTGAGCTGGGTTAGAGCCTCTTTAATGGAACGGGTGAGCTGGGTTAGAGTCTCTACAATGGAACGGGTGAGCTGGGTTAGAGTCTCTTTAATGGAGCGGGTGAGCTGGGTTAGAGCCTCTTTAATGGAGCGGGTGAGCTGGGTTAGAGTCTCTTTAATGGAACGGGTGAGCTGGGTTAGAGTCTCTTCAGTACAAATCTCAACCTCACGGGCCGTAGTCAAAAAAATGGCGCGAGGTAAGGCACAGGTGTGTGGGGAAAATTTACACCTTGTCTTATCAAATGGATAAGTAAATGAGAAGGGTTTAGAAGGAGAACAGCGAAAGGATTAATGAAGAATGGAGAGAGAAGCCATTTTAATTATGAGTCCATCAGCCGGACAGACTCCAGGCAGCGAAACCAAGTTCCGTCTTCATCTCCCCTGTCATTCTCTCCCCACTTTTCAGCTGGAAACCCAACGAGCGCCAATTACTACGGCATCGCAAAGTCACATCCCCCCCCCACCCCGGCACCCCCTCCCCCCTCCCCCTCAGCGGCAGACAGACGCGGTAGCACCTCGCTAAGCGATGATTCACGTCTCCCTAATCGCGAATCGTCCAGACGCAAAGGGCCACTCGCTTGAGAGGCTGCTCAGTTTTACTACTCCGTCCCCACAGTGCGGGAGCTCTACGTACACTCCAGCTACGTCACGCCCAAAACACATTTTAAAAGCCTGAAAAAAACGAGGAAAAAAAAAAACTGGTTGCTCAGGTAACATCTTACTTCATGCAAATGAGTCACAGGTTTTGCCTTAGCTTTTTTCTGGAAATGTCAACCACTCAGCGTGAGCACTTCTGTATTTTAAGAAGGAATGCCTACACTGTATCATCTTTACTCTGACCTGCTACATGAGCCAGGCTTTTTAAAGACGAACCACAAAAAAGTACTTTTCCCAGATATGTTCAGACACGTAGCCACGTTGCCATCGCGCCAGTGAGCCGTACCTACGCGAGCACCAGCCGCAACACGCGCTCCAGACGAACGCGACTTCCCGAAACACCCACGTCGGAGATCCTTCCTCCGATCCCTTCCTCATCGTCGCAGTCTTTCATCGCCACGTTCCCCCCCCCCCCCCATTGCCCAGTAAACCGGACGCGAATCAATGCGGCAGAACCGTACGCGGGGTGGGGGGGGGCGGGGTGTAATTGGCCGCGCTGGAATTAATGGGTCGTGCGTCAGGCGCTAACGGCGTAGCTACCGATCCGCTCTCCGCCCCTGAGTGGCAGCCGCCGCCCGGGGACTCCGAGCCCCGACTCCGGGGAGCCTGGCGCTCCAAGTCAATCAAATCGGCTCCTTCCGGACCACCAGCCCGAGTGCCCACGGCTCCGCCTCCGGTCTCGCTCGCTCTCAGCCAATAGCATCCGCAGAGGGATCCAAACGGCACCGCGTGGGGGAAGATATATATCGACGGACCCGAAGGAAATGAACGGGGCAATCAAACCGTCTTCAGAAACGCATCCGAGCAAACAGAGTTCAAGAAAAAAAAAAAACGCCATTTTGTTTTTTTTTTAGTTTAGTTTTTTTATCACAGAGACAGAACGGAGTACAAGCTTCCACTTCGCTGCTACTACACTTGAGCTGGGTTTCAGCTGTTACTTTTTCATCCCTCTGAACAACTCCGGAAATGTGTCTTGATACATTCAGAAATATGAAACTGCCTAAAATTCGGTGCTCGGAGGGAAAGTACAAAACGTGTTGCAATTAAAATAAATCTGGGCCGTGAATCTGAAGACGATGCTTTTGTCACACTGATATCCAGGAGGGTGTGAGGACCCGCTTTGGGGAACGGGAGGAACAGTATTACTGAGAGCATTTCGGCGACTCACAGCACTGGAGTCCACGTCGCTGTGCACTGCCACGGTTTTGATGCCCATCTTCTTACACGTTTTCATCACCTGTGGACGGCAAAGAGAACTCGTAAGCCTGTGCGCATCTTACGTCTTCAGAAACCCCCCCTGAAAGATCCCCCCCATGCATGCAACTCTCCGATTCAAAACGTCTGAGGCACTCACCCGACACGCGATTTCTCCTCTGTTGGCGATGAGGATTTTGTCAAACGTCTGCAAAAGAAACGAGAGATATTTGATCAGCCTTTTTTTTTTTTTTTTACTACACGCAGCATCTTTTGGAAGCCTCCCTTGGTTTTACACGATTGCGGAGACCACCAACCATTTTGCTACTCCTTCACAAAATTTCAATTAAACAACAGAGGGGAAAAGAGAGAGTCACAGGTGAAACTGGCACTAGTTAACTTTTTGGAAGAAATTTATAGATATTTGGGAAGAGACATCAAGGAGAGCTTTCAAAAATCAAGATAGCCAGAATGCTTGATGAGAACAAACTTTGTGGTAATGTTTTTTTTTTTGTTTTTTTTTTGGAATGATGGCAGGACTGAGCAACATATTTCCTGAGGGCACCGAGGCTTGTATTCCTGGGAAAGTGTCCCGTCCTCGCCGACGCCATTAATCCACCGCTGTTTATACAAGTCGACTGGATTTTGCCAGAACAACACGGCCTGTTCTTGGGCTGTTTACTTCCTTGGAGCATTAAACGGCCCATTCTTCAACCTCGTACAGTTTTACTGCCGTGCACATCACTGCCAAATGGACATCCAGGAGGAACTGCCCCACAATGGCAGGAGAGCACACGCATGTCGTCCATCAAAAACAAGGTATCTGAAAACAATGAGGAGGACAAAATGGCGGCTGCGGCCGTTAAAAAAAAACTCTGACCGGCGGTTATCCGCGGCGGAGCGAGAGTGAGGCGCCGCCGCGGACGCGGAGGCCGTTCCCCCGCGCGTCCACGGGCTCGTGTAAAACCCGCCGGAGCGTCCTCGGAGCGCCGGCCCTGGAGGCAGGAGGGCGTCCGTTTGAAGATCAAAGTAGCCAGGGATGCGACATGGTGTTTATGGGGTGGGGGGGTGGGGGGGGGGTTGGGTTGACGATTTCCTTGAAAGCCGATGAGGGACGCGGTTTTACGGGGGCTAAGGAGCTGACGGGGCGGGGGCGGGCGGGGGGGCACGGGGGGCGTGGGGGGGGCAGGGGAAAAACCAGGACACCTGCTGTTATTTACCTGCTGTCACTCTCCTTTTTTTACAATTAATATTTTACTGACTCCCCAAAGACTGAGAAGGGGGGGAGATTTTTTTATCATTATGCACACTGGTCATCGAACAACTTCCCAAAAAGTCAAATGAGATAAACTGCTTTTATGAGGGAAGAATGCAAATGTTCATGAGATTTTTCCACTTTGGATTTCGTGTTTGTGTTAGCTTTACTTTTACTGTATTTATTGTGCAAACAGTGCCGCCGCTTATCCTACAGGTAAATCTTCCAAAAGGGAATTTAATCTCAATGAGCCAACTGAGCCAACAAATCTCTACTGCCAACTGTTTCCTAGCCAGCTAATGACAGTCTGCTGCTACCCGTTTTCATATTTCAGGTAGGACAGCGATTTATTTTTTCTTTGTTTCATTTGGGTTCGAATCCCAGCGGTGCCTTTTGGTGACCCTCAGGGCCCTTCTTCCCACACAGTAAGCTGACTGCTTTTCTTACTGCACTGCAAATAGATCAGGGGTGTCCAACGTTATCTGAAAAGGGCTGGTGTGGGTGCCGGTTTTGAGTTCTAGTCCAGCACTATGACATCTGATTCTAGGGGCGACATCGCTCAGGAGGTAAGAGCGGTTGTCTGGCAGTCAGAGGGTTGCCGGTTTGATCCCCACCCTGGGCAAGTCGAAGTGTCCCTGAGCAAGACACCTAACCCCTAACCCCTAACTGCTCTGGTGAATGAGAGGCATCAATTGTAAAGCGCTTTGGATAAAAGCGCTATATAAATGCAGTCCATTTACCATTTACTTATCAAGGTCTTAATTAAAGACCATGATTAGTTAAATACTTAAATTAGGTGTGGTAGCGCTGGGCTAAAACAGAAACCTGCACCCACACCGGACATTTTCAGATAATACTGGACACCCCGGAAACAGATCATCGATGCAACGTCCACACAGCCTTTCAACTTCCAGCGTGAAACCGTCTCTCCAAATTGTCAGTACTTCAGAACATGTACTTTCTTGTCTATTGTCTATTGAGATTGGAGCCCAAAATCCAGCGCCTTAGACCACTCAGCACCAATACCCATATTAAGAGGGTACTTTGGGACAGGTAAGTCAGGACATGGTCTTAAGCGTACCCTGACTCCCTTACCTGGTCATAAACTGCAAGACACCTGAATTTATAGATACTTTCATAACGACAGCACACATGTGCAGACAAGTCAGGCTACACATCGAAAAACCTGGACACATAAAACGATCCCATTTGTCTTCCTGGAAAAGGCCTGTCACAGAAAACCCCTAAAAGGAGCATTTCACAGAACAAGAGCAAACCGCTCCAAAACACATCCAGAGCTCAAGGAACACATGATGTCACACACACTGCTTTGATAAACCATCAAATTCACCAGCAGATGATTTTCCAAAAATGATCAAAGTCCTGAACGTACCTTTTCGTTGGAGTCATACACAGTTGAGTATTGAGCATGAGAGGCTGTGGCCCAGAGTCTTGACCTAAACGAGACATGCTGAAAAAGACAGAGAGAGAGGGGAAGAGAGAGAGAGAGAGAGAAATAACATGAGAGAGAGACAGAAATTACCATTAGACGGCTTAAATCTCTCCACAAAATCTGAACTGCAAACACACCCTCATTTTCTGTGCTTTTTGTGCAGTGTCTTTTCCTGCACTGCAACCCAAACTCCAAACAGCCAGTGCACAGCACAGACATGCACCTCTGACTTGGCAGGAAAGCACGCCTTCAGCTAACCTAAACTTGCAAAGCCCACGGAAGTAAGCCCGCACTGCGCATGCTGAGGTCAGAACAGTGGAGCTCCCATTAAAGTGCAGGAGGAATATCCAACCTTTGAAGACATTAGGTTTTCTCTGGTAGTTAAATCACCTTGGGTTTTCTACATTGAATTCAATGGGCAGAAAGCTCTTTTGCCCTCAACATGCACAGTAGAGGCTGTTTTCCGTTACTTCCTAGGCTTCACCGCCTGGCCCCTCCTACCCACTCCAGTAATTATGTACACTCAAAGCTACACAGGAACAGCGGTTGAACATTAATGTTTATTTCGTCTTCTTCCCTTCTTGCATATGTTAGGTGTGAACAATACTTTGCAACCTGGCCAAACAGACCACCACCCCCCATCCAAGCAGCCTGCTGGAATTCAGTCCGCCCTGCTCCAGCTTTAACACCTTAGAAATATGTGCAAGGTGACTTTGATTGAGAGGGTTCATTTGCAGTAGGAGTTATTTGTGGCGTCCCGTCACGTCTGACCCGGACGGGAAGTGGCAGCGCCAGTTTTCCTAGAGTTCTGGTCCACGCCCCCGTTCACAGAGGCGCATTCATCTCCGAGAACAGCGGTTCCCGGGACATTAAAGTCACCGAGATCTGAAGCGCAGGAAGGTAAACTGAAACCGACACTTCCAAAAATGTAAACAGTCCGCGGGGCCACGACTCGAGGAAAGAACAGTTCGGATGCCTGCCTAGTTTGTGCGCCGTGAACCAGATGGGAAAGCAGGCACGGTGCAGTGACCATACATATACTGCGCAAGACACTGGAACACCAAATAAGGGAAATGAACGTCGGCAATAAGCAAATAAAGTATCCACACGGACACACTTCCAACAAGGACATTCAGCCGGCTATACAGACATATGTACGGTCTGATTGTTTCACATTTTATAAACAGTCTCATAAGCATGTACAGCTAATTAGTTAGATGCTTATTCAACATTTGTGCATGTGTGGCGTCCCAGTGGAGCAGAGCTCGTTTTTATCCAGAAATGCTTCGCTGATGTTTAAGTAAAACCATTCGCCACATATGTAAACAGATGACGTATTGTTAACTAACATTAGTTATTCACGTGAAGCCGTAGCTTCACAGCTGGCCAAGCTGGGTGACTCGACTTGATACACTTGACAATGGACACTAAACAGCGCACTCAGCTTGTAACAAACTGTCAAAGCCTCCACCTGCTGCAAAGTTCTGTCGGGTGACGCACAGGACAGGTAGCCAACTCCTTATAAATGATACTGCCAGTCGCTAGTGTATCTGGTAAAACAGCTAGCTAGCCAGCTACTTTATCGTGGCACCATTATCCAACATGCAGGTTAGCTAGCTACCCTTGACATTGACACGGCTTTTTTTGGCCTGAATCGCATACTTTGCACGTCTTACCAAATGCATTGCAAGCTATTATGGCAGAGTCGCCAGTAGTTATTTTATTTCGCGTTCACAGGGCAAACAGTTTTCAAACACGAGTGACAAAGACGAGACCAACTTGTCTGCTATTAAACTATTCCATTCTGCCTTTTTTTTACATTTGCAATCGGCCGTGTGCGATAGAGCAGCGTGAAAACGGGTTGCTCCGATTACACATTTCGCACCACGCTGGAAGCACAGGCCGAACACCAAGATAAGGCAGACATTGTTCCATCCACTGCTCACCTTGAATGCATGCAAAACTCTGGGCAAAACTGGAGTGACTCTGTACGCCGCCATGGCTGCCAGCCTTGAAGCTGCGCGTTCCAATGAAAGTAACCTTTCAACTTGGGGGGCGTCAGCACTTTCATCCAACCACGCGCGACGCTCGCTACGTCATATACGTAATTACGAAATTATTTAAAGTGACAACGCACTAAAAAAAGAGAAGATGACGGATGCGAGATGTATTTGGAATTTGACACGTTGTGGACCAGGGAGTTTCAGAGCCGGGGTAGCCGAGTCGCTAGATACTAATCAGAAAGATACAATTATTTTTTGAAGATGAATGAAGTGTGTAAAATGCTTTAAATATGCGACTTCATGCACAACATACAATTGACACGCACGCTGAATAGGCGTCTGACTGGCGTATTTGAAAATTCCACCATTTATTTCATATTCATACAAAATGTAAAGTTACACACCTTTTTTGAGTAATTAGCAGAGAATCAATAGCAATACAGAATTTAGATAAAAATTGATTTTCTGACATTAGATGTATAAAGCAACAGTAAAATAAATATTTTATTCAGTGGGCCTTGCTTTTAGTAGCAGTTACTGATGGAGTAATATTTCAAGACAATCCAGACTCGATAATATTTTTTGTCCTTGATAGTGTTGTTAAAATGTTTGGGCTAATTTTATTTTAAACAGAACACTGGTACTGTAGCCTAGATACTGAAATTATTATTGTCAATTAGAAAACAACTAAAATTAAAAGCACAATTTTTTCACATATTAATAAAACCAAAGCACAATGGACTGGAGTCCATATCCTTAAACTCTTGTTTAGAAGTCAAAGGACAAATCCCTCCAGTCACTTGTATTTCATGTTATTTTTCTGGATTTTGGGTAATTCTGTAGTTGGCCTTCTGGCAGGGAAAAATCTCCTGTGCACAACTGTTTTACAATGAATGGGGCCAATTCCAGAAGAGAAAAATGTTACCAGAGGGCATATGGAAAATTATATTTAAAAAACAATGTCCCTGCCACTTAAACCGGGAAATCTTTACAATTTGTTGCCTTTTTTGTATACTTTTTTGAATGAAGGCTTTATAGCAGAAGCACTAGCCGCACTCCCGATTGTGGGAAGAAGGCAAACTTGAGGCCGAAGGAGTGCATGGTTAATCATTTCTTACAGCAACCATTTTAACTTCAGCCTTACAGTACCACTGCTCTTTAGAAGGGACGTTCTTGGCTTGGGTACGGTCAATTATCACCTCCTGTACAAGTAGTTTCAGTTACTGTTCACATCCATAATAACAATCTCAGGACAGAGCACGATGATGAAAGACAATATGATGAAGAGAACGCAAAGCAGAGGACAGCTGAATATGGCCGAACGCCATCTGCAGTGAACCACAGGGGCTTTAGACAGTGGAAACCCTTTCAGCACAACAAAGGATCTGCCAGTGAATTATCTTCATGTTAAATTCTGAGTTCATTGATTTATTTTGTTGGAAGAAAAGGTTTGTAATTAATTTTGGATCATGGATTGATGCCTTCCTTTACTGGCTGTGTTTATAGAATAATTTTCCCCTGTAAATTCTCTAGATAAATAATATTACATGTTATTGGTATGTAAGGTTGTGGCGGTATTAGAGTATTTTAATACTCTAATTTTAAATAATATATCAAAGAACAGCCAAAAGATTATATCAAAAAGATGAATGAGCATTAAAGAGACTTTGTATCTTAGAAATTTCTGCTCATGTAAAATGGTTAAGACTTAAGATGGTTAAGACTCAGACATCTCTTATCGTCTGTTAAGACTTACTTCTGATCACTGTCTACGAGACAACAGGTACCTGTGCACAGGAGATGTACCTTGTTTACTGTGTGTTCTGTATGTTCATAGATGCTGTAACACTTTGGTAAACGAGTTCCCTGTACGTTCAAATTAAATGTTTCCTGACATGTGTGGTTTTTGAGTTAACTTACATCCCAGCATGCTCAGGGTCATGTACGAAAAGGTCCGGCAGGCCTTATGGATCATGCAGTCTGTGCATTAGTCTGAAGTGCAAGACTAAGCATCCCAGCGACTCTAAATGAATTCACTGCAAAATAAGGGCGTGAGCTCCGCACAGCAGGACACCACAGACAGGTAACAGCGCACCATCCACTCAATGCACCTGGCAACACAGGTACAGTGGCGCAGAATACGGTGAACTGCCAAGCAGCAGAGGAGTGTGATGTGGTCTGATGGAATCATTTTTCACCTTGTTCTCAGAAACAGACGAGCGCACATCATAACACACACCTAAAGACACCTACAGTGCTTGCTCCAGCAGTGAAGAATGGTTTTGCAAGGGCATGAGATACATTTATATATAATGTATCCCCTTACATGCGTTGGCTGAACTCATCCCATTAGAAGACAAAGTCAATCCCTACACAGCAATTCTGAGCGATGACCTTTAACCTTTTATGTCCGCTGTCTGTACTTAATCATTGCCCGATAGCTTCCTTTTTTTTAAGGGAAACACAGTATTGTGGGAAGCAGAGGAGTCAGTGTTTATGCAGTGAGTCGGTGTGATTTCAAGGTCTTTGTTGAATACCTGATATGTTTTTCTTCCGGTAGAAGCACGCCAGGGTTCAGTCAGTTGTCCTCTTGTGGTTACGGCAGTTGGGGCTTTTTTAGGGCGCGCCGTAGACCTCCTAAAATATGTCGCTGGGTTGAGGAGACTCAAACTGTGATCCCTGATGAATTTCAGTTTTAATAAAGCCACTGTCAGAAGAAATCACATTATAAGAACAATGTATTAAATACACACATGCGGTATCTTAACTGTCTTGGTATAGATATAATGGCAATTTTAATCAACAGACTATGAGTCGAGCTATGTGTTTATTGACCTCTGTCTCGGTGGAATCCTGCAGACTTCTTTCATTAATGGTGTCATTTAATCTGTCATAACCTTGGGTAATTGTTCCAGCTGGTCCAATTAGGGAAAGCCAAATACATCTGAAAATCCCTGTCTACTGAAAAACTAAAACTATGAGAAAAATTAATTCCTTCTATTGCTAAATACAGAATACTGAATGCATGTCCAACACACTCTTATTAGAGTGAATGTCTAGCCGTCTCCAGTGAGCTGTAATGTATATTATTACCCTGATATTAGGCCTGTTGTTTTTCTTAATATAATATGTATTAATGCAGAGTCACTGCTCCTTCATACAACATAAACCATCATATTAAGATAATTTCGTGACAGCAGTATACATGCAGATAGCCCAAAGCCTGGTGCACACATGACTGTTTTGTGTGCTAATTGCACGCGGGGCGCACCACCAGTGAATCTGACGCACGCTATGGGTGGACCACGGCGCGGGGCCGACGCTGCACGCGCAGGCTCTGAAATCGGGGGAGACTTGGGACGCGTCACCGTGCACCCCGGGACCTCGGCAACCGTCTCCGGGGCCGTACGGCGCCGCCCATTTAGCCAGTGATGCTGCCCTGGGAGCCTATAAAACACGACGGCTGGAGGACACACACAAAGCCATCAAACTGCATCCGTCTCACTGTCTCCCTGTGCCCCTCCACCTAACTGCGCTTCCGGAATCTGCAGTTTGAGCCAGTTGCAGATGCAGATTTTTTTTTTTTTTTTTTTAAACCTTGCATGCATTTGCTTGCCACTGCTCAATAGATTCCACTCCTTTCCTCTTCAGTAAGTGGGCGTTTGCAGGTCAGTTCTGACTTTCTTGTGCACTGTACCCCTCTTTCTCCACAGCTTTCACTGCTCTCTACCACAGCTGCACAGGAAACGCCAACAACTTAAAGAGAAAACAGCTTTTTTTAAGAATGGTTATTGTACTCGGGGTTTGCAGAAAGTCCTTCCCCGCTTGTGAAAAGACTGAACTGGAATCCGGTAAAAATCTGAAGCTGTTTGATAGGAACGGATAAGGTTCTCACAAGAGCAGCTGCCATCGCTTGCTGAACTGCATGACCTAAGGTGTAAAGCCAAAGTAAGTGTTCAGCGTGCATACACTGGATTTCACCAACATTACCAGGATGCCTGAAAATCCAGAACTGCTATAAAAAGAGTCAAATATATGCTAAATAAAAATATTTTTTTAAATTAAAGTCTGACATGAAATGATTAAATAAATAGCATAACCCCAAATCCGCCCCAATAGAGTACTATTAAAATGTAGAAGGGAAAAAATGTATACAAACTCCAAAAAACTGCTATGGGTTAAGCATTTTAAGGCAAGCCATTTTCAGTTGAGACAATTACAATGAAATCAAAGAGAATTAACATTCTAACAAGTTTCTGTGTCAATATTTAAAAATTTATTTCAGAGACAATTGAGGCTTTATCATCCTCTGTCATTCATATCAAATTTTCTGCCAGTTTCAACAGAATGCTGCAAATGCAGTCCATTATAACAATTCACAGCACAAAGCCAATGTCCCCAAGTTAAGTATGCACTCACAGTTGGCCCTGAACAGATCACACTTTAACACAATGTGAAATGCCTGAGTGTATAATCAAAAAGCTATGGCAATGCTTGGTTGGAATATCTTCAGGGAAAGGCAATTCACTTCTAGAGGTATGCCAATCTGGTGATAGGGACACTGTGCGGGGGGATGTGCCATCTGTTGGAGGATATTGCTGACTCATTGCTGGAATTGACAATGCCCAATTATCTATTGCCAATAGGACTTGAACTGCTTACCAGGCCTCCCCAAAGCTTCCAGCAAAGTCCCCTTTATATTACACGACTGCTATTTAGCATACAGAATATGTAGCAAGCTTATCCAGAGTGACTTACACAGCTTCTTGCATTTTTACATAGCATCCTTTCATGCAGCTGGATATATGGTGAACTAATTCTGGTTAAGTACCTTGCTCAGGGGTACAATGGCAGTGCCCTATCTGGGAATTAAACCTGCAATCTTTAGGTTTCCAGCGCAGTTCCCTGCTCATTTTACTGCACTGTCACCCCTTCTGTGGTATAATTATTAAAAATCCCCTGTCCAGTACAGAAGTTCACAAAATTTGACCAAGCAGGTAACACGAAGACAAAGAACAAAGCTGAGAAGACATATTCCTGTGTTCCATCAATGTCGCTAACTGCCAGCATACTGGCTGAGCGCTACAGTCGTCTCGCTGAAGAAGTCAGTTATTTTCTCAAAAGAAATGTTTCCATTTTCTTAAATTTTAGTACAGGTGGTAATCATTATTTTTTTTTAATTGGAGTATTTGAAGTCTTGGGTTTTCATTCACATTAAAACTAACCCATTACCTGTACTATTTGGACTTAAGACACATTACACTGAATGATGTGAATAAATATTGGGTTGCTGCAAATGTATGCATTTTAAAAATAAAATGTGTTATGGCAGACATCTTTATGTGCTACTTTGTTGACATTGTTTTATTTCATACGTCGAAAGATATTGTCGCTCAGTGAACAGTAAAATCTGATGTACAAATGGATGTGTCATATATCATCATACATGAATTCAAAATACACATTTTTATTGGTTTAACTGATGCCTGTGTCAACCAGCACAACTATGGGGCTGTAATGCTCATGAGTAATAGATTTAAAAATATAAAATGTTTTATGAAGTAACTGTACATTTTATTTACACATCATAGAACTTTGAAGAACAATAGACTATTTCAAAAGGTGAACAAAAAGAGCAACATTAAAAAAGCAAGGTCTAAAAAAAATCTCCCAAAGCTGTTAAAACAAATTAAACTAAACCACAGAAACAAATCACCCTTCAGGATACCTTGAAGTAATAATATTTCAAAGAATTCCAGTTACATAATTCTTTCTTGTTTTGTTATTTTACGGGTCAAAAACTGGACAAATGCTCTTCGTGAGTAAGGGTTCGTTATGACAGGCACTGGTGACTCGGTTTACTGGTCAGACACGGGTGTGGAATTTCTCACATGTTGTCTGAATGACAGGAACAGCGATTCTGACAGGTACACTGCATGTTACCAGTTCCGGAATACTGTACGAGTCCATTACTGACACTAAAGACATTTACCTCTTTTAGAATAATTATGTGAGGACTTCTGCCAATGGCCATTCACCAAACATAATCATTTCTATAGAACGGAACTAAGAAAAGCAACGAGCTAAAAAAAAGTCTGTTGCGTCGAAGTCTATATTTATTTTGCAGCACATCTCGCATTGTATCCTGTCGGCACATCAATGCCGCGAGTTCCTGTGCAAATCTAGTTTGTGTACACCTTCAGTTTATTTTGCTCCCACACAGTAAACTGCCCAGTGATGATTCAAGTCTGACAGAGTGCCTTTGGGTCCAAATGGCACCATGTACTCTGTAAGAGCTGATTTAACACTGAACATTATAGCTACTGTGTACTTTCATTTCAGGGCTCGTATTACAGTAAAAATCCGTCTGTTTCTCGCTCCCCTAAACGTTGGATCTTTTGTTAATTTCAGATGCGTGCACGCACTCGCACACACACACACACACTCTTATTTAATTCCTTGTCATGCTGTTGTTATCATGACGTCATTACTGGGTGCACAATCAATTTGGCTGGAGGTGTTTCCTGTTGAAATTAGGAACGCACGATAAAACTGGGGCCTGGGGCCATATCGGCATCCACCGATAATATCCCCAAAAAAATAACTTCTCGGTAAGGGCCGATAAATTGTGATTAGGTCTGATATGACGGGCGACGTGACGAAGCCAAGGCCACGTGCGTCAGAGATGCGACGCTTTTGATGCGCGACGGGTGCTGTAAATTAAGTGAAAATGTCACGCTCCAAAAGTTACCTAATCAGAGGCACCTGGACCTCTTTCATTTATTATTTATTTTTAATTGACCGTTTTATCAATCAAAGTCACAAGGAAATCTAGAGACTCTGTAGCTGCCCAGCCATACTCAGATGCTGAATAGCAAAGTAGGCTAATAAAGTTGAAATATTTTATTTATATATTTTGTTACACAAATAAAGTTAATTGCGTTTTTCTTTTCATAATTTGGCATCTACCTCTCTAAAATGGTATTATTGGCTATAATTCGCATTTGTGCCATAATGTGATAAATCGGCTAGTCAAATATAGGTTATTGATATCACCTACAGAATATCATGCATGTAAACCAACGCTATAAAGCGCACACACATAGCCTACTGCTTATCAAAATGCCCCATGCAGGGGACACTCGCAAGGTAAACTGATTTTGCACAGCCATTTTGAAATGTAAAATACTATGTGACCTATAAACACACTATACGTGAATATATGAAAGCACCATTTTTCAATGACTGCCTTGGTTCCCCTCAAGAGTTCGTTCGAGAAAAATTCTGAATCCTATTCAGAATGCTGGTTCACACAATGCTGGTATAAACAAATGTGTTTTCGAGAACGCCGGTCGTCGTCATTTCGACATTGGACTGTGTCACACCTGCACGCATTGAGTCGTCCTCGTTCGGTGAAAATGCAAGGCAGCCCTAGGCCCGCTTTCAGTGGATCTTTCTCAATGCACCTGCTCGGGCGGGCTGTAACGTCCCTGTGCTTCTGAAATGGTTTGTAAGGGGTCAATGGCGTAAAACAAGCTCACCGCCCCCAAAAAAGTGAATGTAAACTTTTCGCCCTTTATATGCCAGCAATGGTGTGAAAGGCCAGGCTGGGAACGGGTCCCAAACTTTATTTACAGGGAAACAGCATTGTTTTCGTAAGGGAACAGTGGGCTATGAGTATGCTAGGCCTACTAAAAATGACTGCTGCGACTCAACGGTCCGACAAAGCCCATTTTTTTAAAATACCAAGGTCTGAATTTAGTAACCACGAGTTCGGCCAACTTACGAATTACGCACCTGTTTGAAATCAATTTTATGGTACCTATTCATTTCGCGTTTCCTTTACTTCTGACACAGCCGCGTATTACGACCCCGGCTGCCGGTAGTCTGCGTCGTCGCGATTAAGCAAAAACGGAGCGCAGCTACGGCGGGACATTCGATGCGTTTAAATATTTACCACAAAACCACAAAGTATTTTTCAGTGAGCGGCAATCAAGCAATGTCAACATTGTTAGAAACATTTTTCTACCGACTTGTAATGTTATCCAAACGTTATCCAAACCATGGATATCTGAGAATGGGTCTGGCTGCACCCTTGTTAATCGGCATTTTGGAATTCTACAAATAAATGTAACTGAAGCGAAGGACTTATCCGCGTGAAAAAGATGTTGACGTGCCAGCACGTGCGGTCAAAGGCCTACTGTACAGCTTACAGCTGAAGTAGGACTCTCGGGTGAGGTGAGACGTTTGACATATTGCCATAGGGAGCACGTGCAGCTACACATCAACCCAAACAATTAAAATGCGATCGAAAACGTCCTGTTTTCATTAATACACGAATATCCATATTAAAATCAGCATTATATGGATAGTCTATATTTTCAGCTCTATATTTGAAAATCTCTCTTGCAAAATCCTTTATGGTTAGGGATTGTCCAACGATATATAATTGCAGTGTAACGATAATTAGATAAATATTGAGTTCTGACAGGATTTCGGTTGGAAAAACGTTGACAATTATATGTGAACAATAATAAAAAGCGCGTGGCCTAATACCCAGAAGACAGACCTATCGTTAGATAACCAAGATACACTGCAATTTCTAGAGACAGTTGGCATATTTGACTTAATGCTAAGTGTATAACACACAATATAATGAATGCGTATGTATAACAAATTGTAAATGCAATCCATTTTCTTTATAAATGTTCATTTAAAATACACGAAATTACTCAATGTCCATAAATTGCATACATCCAGTACAAATAAGGAGACCTGCATGAATAGGAAAAAGAATACTTAAATATTAAACTGCTGAAACAAAACAGCATATCCAAATTAGCCACAAACTGTATCCATAATAACTTATTTTGAATCTGGGATGTAAGCATGTCATGAATCAGAAACTGAACCAGACATTAATTTAAAATTGATTTGGCTGAATTATGACACGAACTTGTCATTATTTTCCCACACAGAGTGAGACTGCCACTTTGATTTCCGTTTTTGCCCTCATTGTTGTACCCTGACTGAAAGTTCCGTAATAATGTTTTTCTAAATTTTAGAATTGCTTCCATTCTAAAGCTATGGGCTTCCACGGCAAAAGCATAATTTGCCGCACAATTGTAGTGTCGTCAGCCTGAAATATGGAACAATTAGCCTACTTCTGGCGAACAGCCTATACAGTAGCCTCCAATAAGTAAACGCTCGTTTTCTCTTGTCGAAGACAGATTACACGTTTTATTTATTTATTTTTATAGAAATGCGCCTATACGATAAATGTTTTGACAACGCAGCAACGAAACGTGGTTGTGAGTGAACAGCGAGTAAATATTGGATAAAACAACAGGCGAAATGAACCGATGTCACTGGCCTCGGTCAAGCAAGGAAATGAACACGAGAATATGACCCGGTGAACGGCTAGATATTCAAGATAGGCTTTTATGGTTTTTCCCCCCAAAAGCTCTTTTCCGTCGAAAGACGGATAAGACTGAACTTTGTGCTGCTCAGCCTATCCTGCCAAATTCCAAATTTGTCAGTTGGCAACATATCATCATCACGTAATTTTGCGGCATCTAAGTTATTACAGCTGGCTGGCGTCTACGATTTATGTATAAAAACATTTTTTTGTATAATTGAAGTATTTGTGAACAAATCGCATTAATCAAAGCAAGGAATGTAGCAATGACAAACTACTTGATTATATCCGAACTTTTGTTTGGAGAAACGTGTGTGTGTCAGGAGGATGGGTTGAGCGTGAAGAAAATCTGGGTTTAAAAATGGACAAAAAATAATTGAAAGTAAGCAATAGTACATGGGATTAGCCTATTGGGCTGTCAACATTTGCGCTACCTGGAAACGAAACAAAAGTAAAAACGAGCGCTGAGAGCATATTCGCTGGAGGAGGAAGTGCCTAGAAGTTCTACAATGGCTGTTGGCTTCGGTGAATTGAAAGCCAACAGTAGAATACAGTTAATTTGTAGCCCTGATTCAACTTAAACACGTTGCATCAACAAAATAGCATTTCATCCAGTAAATACACTGAACGGTGTCTTTTGCCCCTCGCGTATCCTGCTATTTCATTTCAGTTTAGATAACCTTGGACAGTATTACTGTAGTTGTAGAGGCGAAAAATAAAATGCTTTTACGGGTTTCATGTTTAGTCATATCATAGGGGAATAATCAAGGGGATCGATTGAAGCATAAAATGACACAATTTCATAATTATTTAGTTTAAAAGACTTCCTTATTCAAGCAATGGAAATGCTTTCACACGAGGCAAGACATATGTCAATACGCAAAACTTCGGCCTTCTGCCTTCTGAATAGGTTACTACAATGTAGCAAACGATACAATTTTGATCTATCTATCTATCTATCTATCTATCTATCTATCTGTCTGTCTATCTATCTATTCACCTATCTATCTACCTGCCTATCTATCTATTTATCTATCTATCTATTCAAGCAGTTAATAAATAAACATACAAATAATACGATCCACTTATATTTTATTTGACTAATAAATTCTATGTTTAAAACAAGCTGGGATCGGGGTAGCACGACTGACAACAACCACATGCTGAATGTCTTCGACTAGCTTGGCTGGAGCTTCTGGTTAGAACACAGACTGGTTTCATTCCTTCATCATCATGCTATGAACAGGAGCGGTAAGGATTGGCAAATACACAAAACTTTGTGATTAGCTATAGCCTACTAAAAAGCACTGGACTATTTTTCATTTTGAATCCATTAATAATAATAATAATAACAATACTTATTATTATTATTATTATTAATTTATTTTAACTACATAACTTTCAACTTCTGACAAATTAGAAGGAATTATTTTAAACCATTTATATTTTATACACTGGTGGCTCGGCGCGTGCAGCGGAGAGGCGCACTATGAAGTGAGCAGCATCAACGAAAATAGAGTCTGAGTTTGTGACTACCAAATTATGTCAATATAAGCCCATTTTTGGAAACGCAGTTGGCTCGTACATTTCGTCACGCGAAAAAAAGGTTTCTGAAAACATTTTAAAGAACAAGATTGTGCTTGAAAAGTTTTTGTTGTCATTCAATTTATAGGCTATACATTAAACAAAGCAATTAAAGCGTTTATGATTTTGCAACCTATTGATTTCTTTGTTATTTTCATTATAATTGCGAATAGCCTGCACTGACAGACAGTCAGAAGCATCCAATTTAAATGACAGTTTTAATTATTAATTAAATTTGCCTGGTCTAATTAAACGTCTTTAATGAAAAACAAAATAAGCCTACACACAATGAAAAGTATACTTTAGACGAGTCCGGGTTTGTTTCGTTTCAGCAAATCTGCACATTTCGATCAAGAAAATTCAACAAACTGTAAGGGTAATTGAACAAAAGTGTTTGGTCCTTTTTTCTATTTCTTTTCTTTTTTTGTCGCTTTCCCGGTGGGTCAATATCATAGCAGCACGCGCTGAGAACGAAACTGCATCGACGCTCTGCGTGTGACTGACCTTTCCACTCTCTCCTTACAGATCACGTAATTTTCATCCTAACGGGTCAACAAAAAAAAAACCGAAAACGAAAAAAAAAAACGCAGCGACAGACTGAGTGACTCCTGCCGCCAATGTCTGTATATGTGATTATGCACTCATACATAGCCTACATATGTATGCGCGCACGTGCAGCAGCCTACATGTATAGCACAGTAACAGCCGAGCCAACGGCTTCCATGCGTCTACGCGTTGGCGCGAGTATAGCTCAAAATAACACCGGCGTTAACAAGATACGCAGGTTTCCGTTAGAATTAGTGCATACGAGAAGACTACTGCGAGTTCCGCGGGGTTCCCAGCGTCTTTGCGCGCCGCGTGCAGTCATGCTCGTGTGCTCTTCAACTTGGGCTACCAAGGCTAATTACATACAGGTTAATAGCCTAACAAGGGAGAACTAGACGCTGTTCCTGGAACTATAAATACAATTATTCACTCCGTTCACGTCATTTTACTCTGGCATAGGCCTACTGTTAAATTAATTAAAGACTATTAAACGTTAAGGGTTGTTTATTTGGAATAGCAATGTTTTTTCTTTTTTTTTGTAATTCGTCTTTCGGGATTTAAGGCAAAAGTAACCCGAAACATATATGAAGATGCTTATGCCATGCATAACCTCACTTTGCAACAGAGTTTGTCTTACTACTTGAAAAATATCCGTATAACTAGGCCTACTTCACTATAATCTTTACTTTTCATGACAAAATGTAGCTACGAGTAAAGATTCTGCACAAAAATTCCGCATGTAGAAATAAAATTGTGTTTCAGCGGTAAAGACGGCAATTTCTTTGGCTCTGTGATAAATTAAATGGCTCATTGAGATTTAAAATGGCCAAGGGGTTCTTGCTAATGAACATCCAGCTTGGTTCGAGACAGTTCTTTATACGGAATCGATCGCCTATTATATATAATAGTATACAACTGAATAGAAATTTGATTATAAATTTGAAAAGGGTAGTCCAACTACTTTTATTTATTTATATGGGGGACGGGGGTGACTTTCCAAATGCTCCACAATAAGTCCACATTTTAGAATTGCAGATCATGTTCGCACATAAAACCCTGAAATAACAAAAAGACATTAAATATGTAAATTAAGCATGTCGACCAATGGGGCATTTCCGACAAGTGACAAGTGGATCAATAAAATGGCTGACCTCACATATATCCAGCTCTTTATGCGCCGCGCTATATGTTGTCGGCACAAAGGGCCGTCTCCTCGCCACTCAAAGCTATGTCAAGTTCAAGTCCATGGCTTCTCAGTCTCAAGCGCTATTTTAGTACTGGATGGGGGAGGGGCACAATTCCTCAACAAAAAAAAAAAAAAAACCCACACCTCTATTTCACAGGATTTGGTAGATTTTTTTTCGAATTGACCATTCACGGTTCGGTTACAAACTCCCCATTTATTCGTCTTGAAGAAGCTTCAGTATTTTTATTTTTATATTTTTTGAGGCGTTCAGTCCGCCACGAGCTGGTGTCGCAACCTAATGTTGCCTACAGGCTAGTCTGCAATGATTTGGTTGTAATTATAACTCATTTTAGAAGTCACAACACAGAAGTCATTCGCAGTCGGCGAACTCCTAAAAAAATCTAAACTATACCCTATGGTTTACATTGTGACAGACGTATTTATTGGTCATCGAGACCACCAAGTCTTCCACCCATGACCCAGACAAGTTTTCATTGCAATATCAAAATATCAATGTAGATTATTTTCCGACCAGCAGACCTTTTATGATACAATAATTCGCTGTTATGTTATATGTCGAGTTAGACTTGAGGGTTTTTGATGTCCTCGTTTGATCTGCACCGTAACACGTGTCAGCCTATATATATATTTTTTTACTTCATTTTAAAGATTCTCGGTATGGTTATGATTCGGAGTATGGTGATTTTAACTAGTCACACTGTACGATCCCACGTCACAGCAATGTATTTTCGAAGGAAAGATCTCAGTTTTCAGATTAACACATAGTCGGCTACTTACATATGGCGTTTTATGGTTTTAATCAGAATGTACAACGAAATTACGCAGTGATGTCAGGCTTGCCGTCTCTATTTCATTAATTTGACAACGCCTGAACTGGACATTCTATTAACGATACAGATTTGTTATTATCAAACCGGTGCTGCACGTTAATAATAATAAAAATCGTTACCAATCAACCAGAAAGGAGATATTAATCAAACACTTGCAACACATTTTATTATATTTCTGTATGCAGTAAAATTCTTAAAACTTATCACAAGAATGGAGAAAACACCTCTTAAACTTTGAACAAAACACAACAAAACAACTGCCCCGTGTTTAGCTCGTAATTGTACATATTTATAATAAAGAAACATTCTTTATAAATATTGTTTCATCTGAAGCAAGTAAATAGCATAATTTAATTACAAATGGATAAATATGGCAGCTGATATTTACAAAAGGAAGGGTGTAGTTACAGAAAATCTAACGACACAACATTTATTTTCCCCCTAATCTTCCAAATAGTATTTCACAATTCAAACTTGCAAAGCACAAAAACATCACAAGTTAAACCCGGCGAAGGAAAATATACATTCACAAGCAAATATTGTGTCTGTTTGAGTTAAGTCTTAACTTTGGCACGGTTTCCTGTTTATAGTAGTATAGTTACAATCAACTTGCCTTAACTGGATCACAATATTTAACATCATAATACAAAAGATTTTAGAATCCGTTAGAATGTGTGCACTAAAATTCCAGTTCGAGAAACAAGCTACCATTGAATGAACATCTATACATCTAAAACTGACAAAATCTATTACAACCATGGGGAAAGACAGCAAGTCATTATTATTTGTTGTTATATACAAAATGTGGAATAAATCTCAAACAAATTTTCTTCGGTTGATTATTATATTCACAATGCAATTTCGTTTGAAGACTTCATTCGCATAATATTACAGCGTCCATTTATGTTATTAGTTCCTTTGTACAAGACTTATATATATATATATATATATATATATATTTATATATACATACATGGATCTTCTTTTTGTCCTATGTTCTATTAATTGGGTCTGAAGTTTGTGTCCTAAACATACCATTCACTGAAATTGGACGACAGGCTGCTGTGTCCGCTGTTATTGTGAACAGCTGACGCGGGCGACAGATTGTTGTTGTTGTGGGTCTCTGTGGACGGAGACACCAGGCCAGGGGGCGTCGATGACTCGTAGCCGGAGCTGGCCGCGGGCGACGAGTCTGATGCCGTGGGAGACGACTCATGCACCTACGAGCAACGCACGAGTCAAAAGTTAACAACCGTTGCTGGGCAACTGCGTGGAATTGAGACAAACATAAATATTAAATAAGTAAAACCAAAATACGTGGTAGAAAATGATACAGATTCGCGTGCGGCTGCTCGCGAAAGCATGAAGTACGGTGCGCGTGTGTGTGTGCTTGAGAGGGAGATAGAGAGAGAGTGAGAGAGAAAAAGGAATGTTTTTTTCTTTATTTTTTTTTTTTACTTTTAGAAACTCGCTTACCTTCATGTGCTTTCTCAGAGAACTGGGGTGCGTGTAGGACTTGTCGCACATTTTGCACAGATAGGGCTTGTCCGAAGTGTGCACGTGCATGTGCTTCTTACGATCGCTGCTGTTGGCGAAGCGTCTGTCGCAGCCTTCAAACTCGCACTGGAAGGGTTTCTCTCCTGCGGGAAAATCACAGAAAGACGTGAATACGAGTCAGAGCTTAAAACGCCACCTCGGGTCATTATTTATCACAAATTAGGCCGTTTAACATTCATATAAAAACGTGGGTTCATTTACCATCGCATAATGACAGACGCTTTAAGTGAAAATGTAGCACCGTATTATATCAGTTGTGTTTAACTGCATCAATGCAAACTAACTGTAAACACAATCGTACCCATCATATCTCTCTTTATTTTGAGGGCAAAATGTAATTAAACGCACAGCCTATCGTGCACAATTGTTGCCCCAACATAAATATATTTGTGTTATATAAATTTGTATACGTAGGCTATTTAAAATAAATTCGTATTTGGAGGTCAAATTAAAGTACACCTCTGGAAAAAAAAACACTTAAAATTATTGTGTATATCGAATCTATCTATTTTATTCATATCAGCTACTACAGTGTCACATGCATACACACCATCCACGAGTCATTCCATTTGCTAAGAAACGAAACGACTGCAATTAACACCTTGACGATTTCACGTCGGCAAAACACAATGGATTCACTGGGTAAATGATAAAATGCAAAATCTTAGTAATTGCCTGTCTAGCACCCACTATCAATGAAATGCGTGAGAAACAGGCCTTTAAATCGTCCATTCCTGTCAACATTTCCTCCGTATTTAAAATGCATTTCATCAATAAGGATTAATTCATTGTTCAAATATTGCCAGTAAGTGAAATTACGTTGGCAGACGCCAGTACATGTTATCATTAACGGGAAATACAATTTTTAAACCACTGCTGCGCGCACGCGGCTTGCAACAGACAGTGAGCTATACGCTGCCTTAAAACTGACCCGTTTTAAAGTTTATGGGCAAAACCCTCCACAGACTGTTACATAATTTAACAAACTGTTGCAAAAAAATTCGCGGCTGCCGGACGCGACGATAAATAATCCTTACACGGCGTTTTTCGTTCATTGCTTACAATTAAACTGAATAGACAGCCGATACAATGACATTTTTTCTACGAAAATTAAAATCAGAGCATCAAAAAAGCCACAAAGTCGCTCTCTCACATTGCTAACCGTGTACGCCGATTAATCAAATCTTGATAACAAAGCCAAATTTAGTTTACATTTTCCCAACATTATTCTCCAATATTCTAGCATACATTCGACTTTAACTAATCGAACATTCACAATACACCACCTATTATTGTCACGCGTATGATTTACCAACAAAACGCAAGATCAAACCAAGTCAGAATACAATTTTTTTTTTTAACTTGTTTTTACAATTACCTGTATGCGTCCGTTTGTGTATCTTCAAGTTTTCCGATCGCGCGAAGACCTTTCCACATCCAGGAAACGGGCAGGGAAAGGGCTTTTCTCCCGTGTGCACTCGGATGTGATTGACCAATTTATATTTGGCTTTGAAAGGTTTGCTCTCGCGCGTGCACTCTTCCCAGAAGCAGATGTGGTTGCTCTGCTCCGGTCCGCCGACGTGCTCCACGGAGACGTGAGTCACCAGCTCGTGCATGGTGCTGAAAGTTTTATTGCAACTCTTCTTCGGGTTGCTGAGCTGCTCCGGGTCGACCCACTTGCAGATGAGCTCTTGCTTGATGCACTGCTGCCGCATGTAGCGGAAGAAGGCTCCGGGGTGGTGATGGGCTGCCATATTCATACCCATGTTCATATTCATGGAGCCGTACTGATTGTGGAGCTGGGCTGCGGAGTAAGGGTCGGCCCGCGGACTGGAGACCTGGTGATATTGATCCGACCGACCAAAAACTTCCCCCGGTAGTCCAAGCCGCATTTGTCCGTTCAGCACGTTCGGAGAGCCGTGGGATCCGTGCTGATCGTGGATCCCCGGGAACAATATGTGGCCCTGGCCGTCCGTGTGGGAGTGATGGAGAGACCCCGCCGCGGGGCCGAAGAGGGCATGCTGGCTGCCCGCCGGAGACGAGTCTCCGAAGCCGCGGCTCCGAAAGAGGAACTCCCGAGTAGAGTTAAAAGGCGAGCTGGCGTACGATGTGACGTGAGCGGCGTGCGCGCCCAGCGCCGCAGCGGGGTAACCGGCCGCCTGAGAGGTGAACGCGGAGGTCTGTCCAGGGGAGAGATCGTGGTTCAATTTGAAGGCGCCCATGTGCGCAGAATCGACAAAGCTATTCTGCGCTAAACTCAAGTCTCTGTCCTGCATTTCGCTTGACGAATGATGCCTGGCAAACGTGCCAACTCCCAAACCAGGGAACTGGTGACCAGCGTCCAATAACATTTTTATTTTATTTTTTATTTTTCCAGAATTAAGATTTTGTTCGATTCAAATGTATGCGCGACAGCAAGTGACTTCAACGGCAAGAAGAGAAAAAAATAAATATAAACACCTAGCCTTCTACTGAGGTCTCGCCTTCGGAAGGTGAAAAACACACCATCAGTCGAAGTTCAAAGAGATGATCCGCTAGCAGAAAAACACAACCTACAGCTTGTCTTACTGAACACTATACACTTTCCCCTCGCAGTTAACTTGTAACGCACAATCCCCATGAAAAGATGCAGAAAAAGGTCCTCTGTGTTTTTTTTCCTTGATAAATTAGTGAATGCCTGTGCTTTTCACAGAAGCACTAAGAATTAATAATTATCTCGCTAGATTTTCCTCTCAGAGACTGCGGCTCCTCGGTGCATCTCGGATGGTCGTTCCGATTGGTTGTGTTTATTTCTTTCGTTCGCCCGTGTTTATCTCGGCGGGTCGCTCTTTCTCACTGGACTGACAATCTCTCCTTTTACGCCCCCTTTAACTGGGGCCCGGCCATTCGCTCGCCGCAGTCTCATTGGCCACCGCGTCTCATCAATCCCAGGTGCCCAGCCAATGGCAGGTACCTCTTTCGCGACTAATAGTTGCTCGCCATTTTCCACCGATAATTACCGCCTACTTTTTCGGAAAGGCTTATCCAGAGAAAGACAATAAACATACTTTCGGCAGCGGAGATTTCTGGAAACCCGAGGTTCAGTGGCTCATAGATTATTTAAAGAGTTGGACTATTTGTTAGACTGTTGTTTTTTGGGGGGTCCATGGCACATACCTCCGCTAATTACTTAGGCTACTTTAGAAGTCTAATTACCATAGGTTATATAGTAAAGCTGAAGAACAGCAAACATACGAACCAAAAACGCTCGTTTATCGATAATCTTTTCGGGAGAAGCCAGGGACATCTCGATATAATCACTATTCAGCTAAACTCAAGGCGAATGCAAATGAACAATCGTTATTCCGAATTTAACCAATGTTCTCTGATCGCAAGGACAATCTGTTTTTTTTTTTTTCACGGCCTGTTGAATACGTCTGACTACAGCCTATGCAATCTTATAGGCAGATATTCATAGAATCACGTTTCCAAGTATGCGCAATTTCTGTTAAATCATAGGCTGCTCTAAAATAGCCTGAACATAGTTCATTTTAGAAGGGCGGTTTAAAACCGAACATTTTCATTAGGCTAAATAAATAGACCTTCCACCTAACGGTGCAACTGCGTAGGCTGCCTATGTGTACAAACTGAGGAAACTACAAATAGGACGTTAAATCTACCACTTCTCTTCTTTGAGCCTGCGATCAACGACGGAAGTATGGAAGAAGCGCTTAATTTATCGGTCCTGATTCCTATCTTTGGATAATAACGCTAAACGTAGCAGAAAATCTAATTTTCAGTAATTGATATATGGGTTATCAATATGGTTCATTAGCCGAGTTTATCTTTACCGGTTAGACAGTTATTTCAGATTATTATTACTACTATTATTATAGTTATTATTATCAACAACAACAACAATAATAATAATAGTTCATCTATAAATATCATATAGCTATACCCACAAACCAACACGTCTGCGTACACATGCTCGCACTCACACATTATTCTGTAAACATAAAAAAAAATATTGCAACTATTGCAACTCTTTTTACATTCATTGAAACCAAAATCACTAACATCTGCCAATCTTGTTTCGCGCAAAAAAATAATGCACTCGCGGAAAACCGCAGCAGAAACTCTAACAAGACTACAAATTAAACGGTTGCATATTAAGAAAGTGGATATTTTTTGCGAGGTTTCGAAGTGACAGTGTTAATTATGAAATCGCACACCTTGCCTGGTAAAATTTGCATAGGTTCTCAATTACTCGGAACGCCCGATTGAATCACAACGGTACCTTGTTAGAAATTTAATCAGTCTGGTAAATATATGTCTGCACTTTTCACGTGAACGCTACGATGGTGTCTTTGTGCTATTTTTGTACAAACGGAAAACCATTCAAAGCCTAGGCTACAATACGCAGCCTAAAGATATACGCTCACTGGATCGTTACGGATAAAGCAGTTTACTTACACATTTAGTCCCTTAAGGCTCTGTCCCGACGCGGACCAGAACTTTCCCTCTTCTACTTGTTACTTCCCAAAGTTTCAAATAGTAAATAATAGGAGCGGTAAGACATTAAAAAAAAAACTTGGGAATTTTGACTCACTCGGCCTAAAACCCCGCAGTTCGGACATTACGTAGGCTGCTATTCTGCCAACGCTCCATTTCTACCCTCTCTGCAGGAATCACGGGAGCTTATCCAAGTTCAAAGCCACGTCTGCCGACCCCTTTAAGACGCGCTTTATTTCCCTGGAAAACCGCAAAAACCCCATCTTTCCCCCCGTCATTGCTAAGACCAAAAAGGAGAAGGAGAAAGAAAGAAAGAAAAAGAAAGAAAAAAACGCAACCAGGCTGCTGCGGCTCAGTGTTGAAGGTCCTGATTTCCCCCACAGATTATTTGGCTTTAAAAAAAAGATACTAGCTAGAAACTAAAAATGTACGAGCTCCAGTTAAATACAAGCATTTCAACAGGTTAGCCGTCTAATAATTCTGTCAGGACAAAAACATGTCGAACAGACTGAGCAAATGCAATCACATTTATGTAGGCTACAACATATATATATATATATGAAATGCGGAATTAATTTTTCCTACAGTTGTTATATTGCAGTATGAAACGATACAGATCATATAACCTCATGCTCTGAACTCACACGAGCGAGGGCCTTAGAAAAATGGCCATTCAGAGCTTCTTTCATGAAGTCATAAATTCGACAGAATCATCAACCTGCTGCTAGCCTACATGCTTGATTGATACCAACGTGTAGGCTACTCCAAGGGCATGTGACCTACGGTGCGACCCGTAAAAAGTCACACGTGTTCCCTTCCGTAAACAAACCTTTGTACACAACCTCCATTGTTTCCAGGCAAACAGCTGAAGGCTCTCTTTCTCTCTTCCTCTCTTTCTGTCTCTATATATATTTCTGTCTCTCTCTCTTTTAAAAAAAAATTTTTTTTTTACTTGCCAGTCATTTTTTAAATGGGCCCATAGGCTGTGTGTGTTTAACTGAGAATTAATATCTACTCTAAATATTAAAACAGGACACTCAAGCTGCTGCGATGGGGTTCACAATCCATACACAACCAAATACAATATTAGCAGGGATGTGTACAGGACACCCTGTTTTTTGGCTACTATTTACTGACAGATTGACACATCTTATCAAGGCAATCAAAAGTGGCAGACAAGGTTTTTATCTATAGCAAGGATGTAAGATGTGTAGTACACAGGACACAGAGACTACGCTTCCTTTTGAAGTCCCAAAAAGTGGTTGTATCTATTTACAGGGAACAATATGGCTGCAGGGGGAGCTTTCTGATGGAATATACCTATGCACCTGCGTACAGAACCCTGACTGACACACACACACACACACACACCTATATTGTGAATGACTTTGTGTGTGTGTGCATGTCTGGGTGTGCGTTGTGTGTGTAATAGCTTGTGATGAGTTAATTAGCTATATTCAAAAGTACACAACCATTAGGCTACTTATGAAATAAGCTTTGGAATAACTACTGATGAATCTTGAACCATTTCGGCAATTATCTGTAAGTGGTATTTTACACTGTATTTCAAGTGTAAAATTCCAAAGCACACACATTTATGACACTAAAGCAACCCATTTAGCAATTACTTATGGAAATATATGTATGGATTTTATTAACCTTAAATGACATCCAAAGAAGGTACTGTGATTCCATCACCTTCACAGCTTAACTGAGTGGAACAAAATACTGTCAGTTCATTAATATTTAAAAATTAACTTCTAATTTATTTTATGTTGCGGGCTTATTTGTGTATGTGTACGTCTATATAAAGTGCCTACTAAAATCAACTGTAGCAAATCACTATACGAATCACTATATTTTCCGGATTTATGAAAAGACGAATGACAGTCATTTCATAAAAGTGCCAAAATTCAATAAAAGATTTTCTAACAGCAAACTCCAAATAGGCGTCTTCCAATGTTATCCTTCAGCCCAATCCAACCTGCTTGTTTTGTGATGGTGTTCAATCAAACTTCGCCTGGACTGAATTTCAGCAACAATTTCGTTAACTTCCGCAACATTTTAGAAAATACGACTGGACTTAAAACGATGTATTCTGTGGATTAGGCCTATGCCAAACAGATGTCTTAAATCCGCTACTGACCAAAGCACTTTGTCGTTTGACTGAACCCAAGTTTTGGTGACTACAAGAAAATAATAAACATTTTCCCGTTTCAGTGTAATAGACGATTTCTATGCCACACGTAGCCGGCATTGCATTTTGTCGATTAAAAAGGCAAAAAAAAAACATTTTGATTACTTATCAAAATTGAAATAACATGGCAAAACAACATTTCCCAAAAATCTGGATTGCACACAATAAGAGATGCTTTGCACGCACGATACGTTTTTTCTAATAAAACAAGAAACCAAAATCTGTCATAGACATCAGATTTTCAGGTCTGCATTCAATTTAGAGGAACACAATCTTGTTAAAATAAAAATGCTCTTGTGGTTTATATAAACGTGTAACGAGTTACCACGCGGATTACTGGGCAGGATGGGACAGAATTTCAGCAAGCAACTGAAAAGCTGTATAAATTTAGGTCATCCACCTGTCTCGACGTTGTGGAAGATTGTCTCTTTGCATTTAATTATTTATTATTATTTATGTTTTTACCGGTGCAAACAAAGGGAAAGTTACAACTGAAGCACATAAACCTACACAAATGCAATACATCGGTCGTGTTTATAACGGTTATGTGGTGGAGATCGTTATAAAATATCATCTTAAAACGTATTCTGAAAATACAGTTAATTATCTTACCTAGTTTATTATCTAACGGATGTTCACTTTGAAAATACATTTTCAAACGAAATCAAGAAAACAATAGTAAAATGCAAACAAGAAATGCTAAAAAAAAGCCTTATTTTGTTTTGCTCCAACCACGTGCGCTAGCATCATAAAAAAAAAAAAAGAAGAAAAAAAAAGAATACATGGGCCTATACAGATCTGCGGCTAACTTTTCGAGCACAACTTTTGGAGACAACAGCGCCACGGAGAGTAAAGGGGCGGATCCCTGCTGTGCCTCTGCGCTGAACGACAGCCAATCGCTTCGTTCCCTTAACTGCCAGTCACCGAAATGCGTCCAATACCCGCAGTGCCATTTCTAAACTGTATTCCCCACTGTGTCCTCCAACTGTTGTATGTTCTGCCAATCGCTGGAGGACAGAGTGGGAAAAGGAACAAGCAGAGTTAGAGGCAGGACAAAAGAAGTTATATAGACCGCTATACACTAATATATTATTTATATATGAATGTTTTGGAAGGCGCGTAGCGGGGAAAAAACAATACCGGTGAATGTGGATGGACTAGGCAGCCAGTAGTAATGGAGCCCCCTTTGAGCAAGAGGAATCCGGCGCTAAGATTAGCGGATTTGGCAGCGACTCAACCCCTTCCTCATCAGAGTGTGACAGGCTTCCCGGGGATAGGGGGGCATCACCCTCACTCCCACCATGCCCACCTCCACCCTGGGGAGGTGGGCAACGACCCCGGAGTGGCACTCACTCCGTTCGGACCCGAGCACATGGCACAGACAAATGCTCTCAAACTCAGTCCATCTCAGCACATTCAGAGCCACCCCGAAGCCCAGACGGCGGCATCTTTCACTCCTTCGCAGACCACAGTTGGTTTCCCCGTGGCTCACCCCCACTCAAGCTACGCCACCAACAGGGACTACATCCTCAGGAGAGAGCTCTCGGCCTCTGCTATGCACGCGCTTGGCGACCAGCATAGTTCCGCCTCCTCCCCCCATCACCATGGCATGTTCATCTCCCCAACAGGTGCTTATGGGCACGCGGAAGGTGGTGCCCATCCTCTTTTCTCTGGACTTCACGATCAAGCGGCACCCGTGGCCCATCATCACCACGCTCTGAACGGGCAGATGCGCTTGGGTCTTCCGGGGGACATTTACGGAAGGCCGGAGCACTTCGGCCACAGGCCCGAGCACTATGGACCGTCCTCCATCAACAGCTACAACTCCATGAACTTAAATGTGAACATCGCTTCAGCTCCTCACGGAGCGGCGGGGGCGTTTTTACGGTATATGAGGCAGCCCATCAAGCAAGAGTTAATCTGCAAATGGATTGACCAGGAACAAACTTCAAAGAAGCCCTGCTCCAAAACTTTCAGCACCATGCACGAGCTGGTTAACCATGTCACCGTGGAGCACGTCGGGGGACCGGAGCAGAGCACGCACGTTTGTTTCTGGGAAGAGTGTCCGCGAGAGGGGAAAGCTTTTAAGGCGAAGTACAAACTGATAAATCACATCCGAGTTCACACGGGAGAGAAACCGTTCCCTTGCCCGTTCCCAGGTTGTGGAAAAGTGTTTGCTCGCTCGGAAAACCTAAAGATCCACAAGCGGACACACACAGGTCAGTTCGAAGTGTCCTTAAGAACTATAGCCTATTCACTCACACTTCTAGCGTTCTGAACAAAACTACGACCTCGTACTTTCACCGAGTTGTATCATATAAAACGTTCAGATGACAAGTTAATTTCGGCTATTTAAAAACATTTTTGTCTACTTACAGAAACTCGAGACAAACACAAAAACAACATTATGTAGATCTGTATTTGTGAAGAACTGCACTTAACCTTTCGCGGCAAATTTCTCAATTTGGAATGCTTGTTCCTTACTTACGATTATTTTCTTTCATGAACCATAGCTAATGTCACGAGAATATTTACGATTTATATTGTCGCCTAAATCAGTATTTACGAGCACTGTAGTTTAAGAAACGTGGGTCTCACTTCTTTTTTGAGCCTGAGTAAAGTGCATCGCTTTGGGCAGATATTATTCCTTGGAGAATGCTTAGGTACGTACGGCTTAGCTAATTGTTTTGCTGATTTATTGTCTTGTCACAGTTTTTCGTCAGACGTAGCCTACCTAATCCTCCGCTGATTCAAATCTTTCTGGTTTACATCATGTGTAAACCAGCATGTTTTAGCAACAGAAAGATTACGCCAGTTTAACATTTCGACTCGATTGGTTGTTTAATATTGAGTCCACCACTATTTAAAAAAATTTAAATAGAAAAAGAAAACCAAATTAATTTATACTGGTTCCATAAGTTCGCACAACATGGGGCTAGTATGAAATAGTAGAGAATATTTAACCATTTCCAGCCGGTATCAGCCGCCCAGAGAAAGGGAACGTTAGTTATGTTTAAACAGTGATAATAGGGTTAAGCACAAAAGCTTACTCTGTAGGCTACATAACGCGCAAAAGCTATTTCATTTATTCGGATTTTAACAAAGATTTTTTCCAGTTAATTTGGATTTTAGTGTCCACTGGCCTGGCGAGAGAAAGGTTCTGTTTACCTATATTATCCAGAGTGCCAGTGGGTTTGGAGACTGGCCTGTTTTGTGAACCAAGTTACTCCCACGTCCGATTTAACACGGCAATCAAAGCCTGTCAGTGTCTTTGTTCGTGAAGTGTGGTGAGATACGACAAGTCCAGGAGGCATGCACCGACGTATCCTACTGAAGTTTTGTAATACAAAAAAAGTGCTACACAATAAAGCTGCAAGCACTTTGTTGTTGATTTTGCATGCTTCGTGTGTTTGACAAATAGATTGAGTCACTTAACTACTAGCGTTCTGTGTTGCTGTATACCCTACACGTTAAAAGTATGGTGATTTGGGAGAAAACAAACATGAACACTGTTTTTGCAGGAGCTTCAGCCTGACTGAAATCCAACTTGAAAGACAAAATGGAACCAAATGTCGCTTAGTTTGTCCTAGTAGTGCAAAGGCTGGAAGTTTAGAGTCACAAGCTTCCGACAGGTCGGAGATATCATGCATTTTGCTGATATTATAATACATGGTTCTCACACGTATTGACCAAAAGGGGCTATGCGAGCTGCTGCAGTCTAACAGCGTATCTTGCCTAATGTGGGGGGTTTCCGGCGTCTACTTTTTAATCCTATACACAGCCCTAGTTAAAAACGAAGGCCTGTCTCGATAGAGAACAGCTAATCCGTTCACTCACGAATACACCAGTTTACACATAAGCTACATAACGTATAGACAACTGGCTAATAATACAAACGCTGAGAATTGTATTTAATTTAAATTAAAACTCAACGTTTTGGTAGATGTAGGCTTGTACGAGTTGGACGAAAGACAATTTTCGTGTAGAGGTCTTTGATGTCCGACAACTAGCGCGTGCGAATCACGAATGACGTGCAGGCGACGCGAGAGGGGTAAAATTCTGGCAGTGGTTGTACGCAGAAACGCACATGTTTTTAAATGGGAGCGACGGGCTTGCACTTTAGGATGTTGGCCTATAGTAAATTCAATGTATGCCAGACAGGAAAGGCCTGCGGCGGCAAACACAGCCACACCAACTATTTATGAAGTAATTACCTTGGAAGTGTTGCGTCTCCAAAGCGTATAGGCCTTAAATTTAACTACGGCCCTTTGCAGGATCAATGGAATAGCCGAAATTGAATACAATTTTATAATATTTCGGTGCAGAGTAGGCCTACATATAATTTTCACTTTCAGTTGCATGTGTTAATCAATTAAAATATGTCTAAGATGGTGACGAAAATTTGGCTTTTGCTGGGCGTTCGTCGTTAAGTGTCCGAAGCGAATTTCAAGCGGATAACGTTGCTTAAATCAGTAATGAGGTTCAACTAAGTGTCCTGTTCGAAGCCCCAGTGTGGACCCATATTTTCACTAAAAAAGGATTTGATCAAATGTTGTCATAAAGAACTGTCCAGTATGGTGCATTCTACTTATTTTGGTTGTAGAGAGGTTTAGACTGCGTTCATGTCGACATTTGTATGTTGGTTGACATATCTCATGAAAGTAGTTATTTGGGAATTCTGCTCCTAATGTGGGAGTTAATATATGGATCTTTTGTATGTACGACTGGTGATTATATTCTTGATGTTCACATATTTACACTCTTTCTAGGGGAGAAGCCATTTAAATGTGAATTTGACGGATGCGACAGAAAATTCGCCAACAGCAGCGACAGGAAGAAGCACTCTCACGTGCACACGAGCGACAAGCCGTACTACTGCAAAGTGAGAGGCTGCGACAAGTCCTACACGCACCCCAGCTCCCTGCGAAAACACATGAAGGTTCACTGCAAGTCGCCTCCCCCCCCGTCCGCCGACGCCGAGACGTACCACTCCATCACCAGCTCGCTCGGAACGGCCCTCCCGCCGACCCCCGAGCCTCGCAGGAGCCGCTCGGCGAATCTCTCTCCTCAGGTTACCAACCTCAACGAGTGGTATGTGTGCCAGGGGAGCGCGGGACCTAACAATCTTCACACGCCGTCCAGCGACGTGCCGACGTCGGACTCGGAAGGGGAGGACTCTTTTCGTAACTCTGATCCAAGGACGATGCTCTGACACTGTCCGTTTTGAACACACACGTTACTGACCCAAATAACCCCTCGTCCCCCAGTCGCCCACTAGAAAAGTGTTAAATACACAGGAAATATAAGCATCTTTTTCTCTCTTTCTTTTTGACAATGGAACACGAAGAAGTGCAGCAGATGATGTCAAACGGTGAATAACAAAGGCCTTCAAAAATCTATTTTCGTACTTACTGTATTTAATAACGGTAAACAGCATACAGAAATTGCCTATCAAACCATTCCATTTCAAATGTAAATTTACATTAGAGTCACTAGGATCAAGGGAATAGCCTACGTGCATACATACCATGTGATGGGGGCACACCAGTAGATTTAATGGCGAATAATTCATTTTGTTCCCTGTAGTAAATGCCAAAAACTATTGGAAAACCTCCTATAACCTGTCCACCAGAAGACGAAAAAAATCTCTCAAATCAACCTGCATAGGTTGGCTAAAGCGCAGGCTACACACATCTGTATGCATAGTGTCACCTCGCTAACATGATTCAGTCGTCGCTGATTAATTATGTCCAGATGACATTGTCCATATGATCTCATCATTATCGCGACCCTTCAAAGTTTAACCAGTCGGATCCATCATAGTCTCATCTGCGTAAGTTTAATAAGTCCATGTACTATCAAAGGGAGGAGGCCGCGCGTTATCTGGAACAGTATTAGGTACACGCATTTAAGATTAATGTACAATTATTAAATGTGCTATCAATGAAACACAGGCACGCGGGGAACATTTTTTAAACCTATAAAGCCTCATAGAACATTCCATGCAATAGCCTATTATAGCATTTGCATTGAAAACAATGCCACGGTGGGGACCAACATTCACCCAGTTTCTGCATATAGACACACAAAGGCAAAGGAAGCTTTGCAAACGTGTGTGCATTGTCGAAGTTTACACAGTATGTAAGTTCTAATGAATTTTGTGTTGTATTTAAAAGCTATTTAAAATGATATTTTATGCAAAATTCACATCATTATACAAACTCGTTTAAGAGTACTAATTTGTCCTTCGAGACCCTAAATCTGTAATCCTGGCAGGCCTATCCCTGACGGATTTGTATATAATTGTATTGTTGATCGTGAACCGTTGATGTAGTCTTTATTACAATAATGTTGTTTTGTAAATTGTAATTTATTTGATGGCGTAACGTTGTCCCGAAATTACAGATACACCAAAGAACGATAATATTAATTTTGGTGAAATTTAGTGATGCCTTTTTCCCGTGGTCTCTTATTCTCAGCCTACTTGAATAAGCTCTGTAATGTGAAATAAACTCTCCCTTTCCCTCTCCGTCTCCGGCTCTCGCGCATGTCCAGTGTAGTACCTCTGTATTTATCGTTGAAATGCATGACGCTGTCCATTTTGAAAGAACAAAAAAGAAAATGAAACAGCTTTCACTTTGGAAGTCTTTGATGTTGGTGGTAAAATTTATAATGGCTATATTCAACGTAAACTTCATAATGAATAAACAGAACATTTAAATATGGTATTCGTGTCTTTCATAAAAGGAAGTTTATCATTTTGGTTTCCAGTGGCCTACATTAACCTTTTAGATGCTGACAAAATTTGAAAACAGGCCTGTAGATCCCTGAGAATTTTCAAGAATCGTGTTCCTCAACAAAACGTGCAATCAAGCGTAAGAATAGGTTTGTTTTAAATATTTGTGAAACAAGGATCTTTCTTACCAGTAATCTGCACAGATTTTACTGGTGCCTAAAGGGTTAAAACATTTAAATTATTATTTGACCCAATATTTATTCGATTTTAACGACCCACAAGATACATGAAATATATGATATAAACTAAGCCTCCCTCGCTTTACAATAATAACAGGGGTTCATTCTGTGAAAGACAACATAAAGTCAAGGGTGATTAACAATATGCTGTTACTCCATTGCGAAAACATTGGGGGGGGGGGGGGGGGGCAGACGATGAACCAACATGTCTGTACCAACAAGAAAGGAAAGAAAAAACACGTTATGAATTTTAACAGTTTTCACTGTATATATGAGTTGCCTATAACTGTGTGTACGTGTTTTTTTTTTTTTTTGGGGGGGGGGGCGGAGGGGGAGGGGGGTTAAATAAAAGTTTACACTGTGTAGGCAGACAAATAACATACCCTGTAGAATAGTAGCCACATAAATGAAGACACTGATCAATGGGGATACTTATGGCTCCCTAATAGAGTTCCGTATGAAAGACCGGACGGCACAAAGCCGCCGAAGCATGAATCATTCATGGAAAATATAAAAGATAAAAGATATCTGACAATAAGCAGGCTCTTGTATAGAGTGTATAAAACAAGTTCCCCCCCTCTTATTTCCACCATTAAAAACGCGCAGTCTCACTTTCAAAGTGTCCCCCTGTCCAGTCCATAGAATTAAAATTGACCAACGCAAGTCCTGCTCCACTTCAAAGTAATCTACTCCAGAGCGGAAGGCTTGGCGCTTGGACAATCTTCACGGCGCGTTAAGATTTCTATAGCAATTGCCCGGCGCAGAGTTCACATTAGAATATATCTTGTCGAAAACCACTTACTGCCACTAAACCGTCTGTCATCGAAGCCGGCAGGGTATCTTCTTTCATACAACACCAAAGATCTCAACAATCTGTGGCCTTCTTCGTCACTGCACAGCATTTTCAAATCAAGTTTCCATAACTTATTGAACACAGAATAGTATGTCTTAACGTCTGCGTCTTAAAAACGTGTATTATTTTAAAAATCAATCACACTAAGCAAACAGCCTAGCATCGAATTCACAGAGAAAAGGTAAAACCCCCCAAAAAATGAAGAAACAAATTTAGCATTCAGTCTACAAAGAGAATACACTAGATGCAGGTGAAAGTAAACTGCTCTGTTGCTTCAGCTACTCCTTATAAAGTTTTGCTTTGGCGTCTCCTAACCACAGTCTTGCCCTGCTTAGGTTTCTAAATAAATAAATAAATAAATAAATACGAACACCAGAAGAATAAACACAGAGGAACAACACGCCCAGACAAAAAGTGGCAAGAGCCTAATCAACCAGCACGAAGTTCAAAGGCATATGCTTTGAAATTCAGACTACTGCTTTTATTGTACATCAACACGGAGCGTTGCGATTGCTATGGCAATGGGCGCGCCAAAAGCAAGCTGCATACAAAACAGTCCGCCTCGATTCGCGACACTCTATTAAGATACAGTTGCATTGACCTTTAGTTTCATGCCACGTTAGTTCAGTCAATTTTCCCTTCGCCAGAATCTTACATATTTTGGTCTCTTAACCCTCTTTTAACTCACTCTACGTATTCACGTTGGATTTGAAACAACCAAGTGGTCGCGTTGCCCACCCTTTGTCTTTAAACTCGTGTTTGGAGTGGGGGAAATAGTTGTTCTTTGTTTATTTAATACAAGTGCTCGGTGAATGGTGGATAAATAAACATGATGAAAAATAACCAAACGGGTGATTCGTCTGAGTGAAAAAGAGGGACTCAATAAAAGAGCGAAGCAGTCACCGTTGAATGAGAAACGCTTTGAAGTGGAACTTATTATCTGAGGAATAGTTTTTGGTTGTCCTAACAACGCTGCTGAATTGAAAAGGCCCTCCTTTTGTCAGCGATTTGTTCTCCTTTACCAAGATGCCCGCAGAAATCACTTACACGAACTGCCTTAACGCGGAGCCTGCAAATCAGTAACTTACTAAGTCAGACTTGCAGACGCCTCTTTCCAGGGGACAAAGAAAAAGTCGCAGTGAAAACGCCGTTAGTTTTTCTCTTCTATTCTCTTCCCCATTATTCAGTGGTATGAAGGCGTCAGAGTAAACCGTTTACCCAAAGATACGCTGTCAATTCAGATTTCTCCCTGAAATGCCAACTCTCCACAAGCAAAATATTTCCTTAAAGGTCTACATGAAGTTAAATAAAAATAGACAAATATATTTTGGGTTAAAGAAACGTGTGTAAATTAATTATAAGATACTGACACGATCTAGATTACAACTGTGCGTTTTACTGCATTCAATAACACACGCACGCTTCTGCTTTGGTCTCTCTCTTTTTATCTAATTATCTCAAAGTAATGGGCAAGAGGTTATTTCAATTCGTCATAATCACCAGATAGGCCAATAGAAGGGTTCCAAAACACTTATAAATAAAAATTTGTATTAAAAAAAAAAAACAATTTTAACCAAATGAACACTTCACTTATAAAACATTCAACTTCAACTACTATTGTGGGCAAGGACTTCTTAAGGACTATGGATTCAATGGTCAAAACATCTCTTACGTGTGGTAAAAGGAAAGAGACAAAGGGAAGAATAGAGACCACACTCTTTGCAACTTAAGTGTATTAAATATATATTCTTATCTTTCTTTCTATTACACGTTGGCTGTCGTTATATTATTCGGTGACAATCAATTTAGCCGGGAATGTTTTATGTTGAGACAGGAGCGCCACTGGCATTGCGAGACCAGTGCATTAAATATTGAATGACACCGCGAAAAAGAACTTGTCAAGGGACACTGAGCCTGAAAGTCTTCTTTTAACTTTTTTTTTCTTCAGTTGCCTGTTCAGCTGCTTAAGCTGGTGTTAATTAAAGCGGCTTGCAAGGGAGTTCGGTTCAGGCTTTGTCCATTTTCTTCAAGCAATGAAAGGAAATCTTGTAACGGTAGTTAGTCTTCCCTGGCCCTTTTCTGTCTGATTTACAACTACTTGTGTTTAAAGAAGTAAACGGTGAATTTTAAAATAACCTCAAAAGCCAATGGCGTATGTTTCTTCAGTGCTTTCATTTGAATCCAAGAGAAAAAAGTTGAAAAGCCAAAGGATTAACAGACGTGAATGTTTGATTATGCGCTTTAGCGCACGAGGACAGCCCACATTAAATTAAGAAATAACTGTTTTGTTTAACGACTTTCCTTCATTAAACACATTAGCCCGAGCCCTTAAACCTATGTTTGAACTGCAAAAGATCTTCCAGTTATGCTAAAGGCATTATGCATGTTATCTCCATGTTTTTACTCGTTTTTTAGTTCTAGGAGTTTAATTAGGACTGTTTCAATCAGCACATTCAGAAACTTGCTTTCAGTTTGACTCTGTACCTGCAGAAAATTCGTCCTATCATAAATTCTCACAAAATACGCAATTTTATATAAATACATCTATTTACCTATCACCTAGTCCAAGGTTAAATAGCATTCAGATGTAAAACGGATATCAATGTATCTGGAGAGGGATAAAATATTTAGTAACAAAATAAAATTTTAATTAGTATTATTTTTTTCCTTTTTTTACTCAGCTTTGTTAAAATCGCTCACCTTCCATCTTGGCAAAACAGTACCATCGCACAGTAAAACAAGGTTTTTAAGTGATTAAGGGAATAAATTATTTTCTACTCCAGTACCCAAACGAAGTAATAACTTTCTAATTTATCCCTATTCTCATTAATTGAAGCACGTCTTTGCAACATTTTAACATTAAAAAAATGCATCCAAAAGGAACTCAGCAAACTTTATTCTGAAGTGAAAACAAAATCCAAGTCACGTCTGTGAATCATCTTTGAATTTATACTAAATGTGCTCTCCTGTTCTTCAGATATCCACGCGGTCTATTGTGCAGAGGCCAGACCAAGAAAACTGGGCACAAATTCATTATCTAGGCATTTTGCCAAAATCGTCCATGCACCCTACCTGGCTACTAGCTTAAGTTTCCTGAATAAGTCAGAAAAAAATTACAGTCCAGTTGCAGTTGTACATGGTAGACTTCTCTGCTCAAATCGCACCCCATAAAATCAAGATTCTTCTCGGAACTGCAAAGTTATGGAAGGGTGTGAACGTGAACTTTTCTCAGTTGAGCGCACTGTAAGTATGAAAACTTCTTTCTCAATTATGAGGAACAAAACCGATGCGAAACGTGGGTCTGATTCTGTCAGTTGGGTCTGCTTTTACATTTCGCCCGTCTAGAACGAAACGAAACAGTTCGCGGGCAATTTAGGATTCCAGGGGGAAATGAAGGGTGTTTGTCCCGTTCGATTAAGAGCTGCTTGGACTTGCTTTTGTAAGTTTTAGGGACAACTCGTTCTCCTCGTCGGAGCCCAATTCGAGCAGCTGTGACTTCACCTATTAGCCCCGATGTCTTTCCGAGGAGACCGGTTGAGTTAAACATCCGACAATGGCGCTCCGGGGCGTCTCTCGCCTGACCTATACCCGGTTTTAATAGTTTCATAGGAACTTCATTAAATCAATTACTTAGTGGGCACATCATAATTTATTTGTAATTAGCTCTGAAAAGTTTGATTTTTAAGCAACATACTGCAGGAAAAGAGCCGGCAGGTTTTAGTCGTGTTTTACATCAAGTATGTTTGACTCGTGGTTTTCTTTTCGGCTTCAGCAAAACTGGAATCTTAACGACGTAATCCATTAGTTTAGTGTTATAACCAACGGCATCGCGAAAGCGATGTTTATTCACGTTAAATATTTGTAATCTACATCTCCAGCAACGGCTGCAGAAATGTAAAGGATGCGCGTGCAGAGCGAACGGGAAAGCAGCATGCTGGATCAAAAAAGAAAAGAAAAAACTTAATGAAAGTTTGCAAAGGAAAACTAATATGTGAACTTGGTTGGGCTCCCCTACTTCAGCGCTATGTGCTCGCGAGGATATTCTGCGCACATTATCGAATGGGTAAAATAAACTAGCCGAAAAGCCAAGCTTTAAAAAATCCAAGTTCAGTTAGTAGAATTCCCGTGTTGCCACAAGCGCTAATTTTCCTGGAATTAACCCTTAGAAGCGACATCAAATACAGATGAACTCTTGGCCTTTTGAATCGTCGCATGCTTATATAGGGCACACAAGCCCATTGTAAAAATGTTAAATTTCCAAAACATAACAAGCCATTGTGAAGTTGGGACGAACAAACGTCGCTAGATATTTTATTTTCGTTCTGAGCCAATTTAAGTCAAGGCACGACGACAAAAAAAGATTTATCTGATTGTTTGTATTGCTTTATTTTTCCACACGTTTTTTCTCAGGGTGTGACTGTGTTGAAATATGCTACGACGCTTGTGTCAAGATTCAATAGCGGTACCCAGAGCTTAAAACCTGGCATGAATGATATTCTCTTTGATGTGATCTTGAACACGATATCCCGTTGTTTGATTTAATAGTAACTTCAGAAACTTTCGTATTTATAATATCAGCGAACGATCGGTCCATATTCATTTCCAGCCATGCTAAAACAAATTCTACACATATGGAATTATTCAGATTATTAACATCAGACATATGGAAATATTTAACAGGACCTCAAACAGGCTCATTACTGTTTTATGGGTAGTGTCAGTCTCTGTCCCTCTCGCTCTTCCCTCACACAGATGGGGGGGGGGGGGGGGGAGAGATAAACATTTTATTTCCAATAAACTATACCGTTTTGTTTAAAGTACGACATCTAGGTTCTTGTTTCAGCTTGTAGTAATGATTGTAAGAATTGCACGGAAGTAAAATAGCTACATGACATTCTAGGCCTTTAGTAGACAATGTTATCCAGAGCATTATCTGCATGGCGTTTTTTTTTTTTTTTGTCATTTAACACTTCACAGTACATTTTTACAAATTCAAAAAATAATTGAATCCTAAATTTAAGAGGATGCTATAGTACGATAAACAAAAAAACAGGCATCATCCTTTCTGTCCCGCTCGCCGAAAACAGCGGAGGAACTGACACAGTGTTCGGGCGCAGCGGAACGCTCCGGAACATCTGCGGGCGCAGACACTTGGGGGAGGTCCAAGCTGCGACCCGCAGGACTGGGACAGGTTCCAAGGCGCTAGGTGTTGAGAGCAAGGTCATCCACGGACAACCGCAAGAGCCGGTCCCTGATACATATACGCGTCATCCGGCACGCGGCCTGCTAAGATAACACCGCAGAGCTGCAGGAGGGGCGCACGCGGGCTCTGCTCGTCTGAGGAGTGGCCGTTAAAAAAAGGCCTGCACGGGCACAGGCCACCGCTCCGGTCTCCTTTTCGGCCTGGGGGATGATGTCATGACCAGGTGCTTCTACAGGTGCTCTCCTGACAGGAGGAGCGAGAATGAAGGAAAAATTCTACTCAAATAATGCTACTCAAAAGTGGTCCGGGAGCATCATAATGTCCACTGACCATTTTACTTTGTTTTTAGAGGGCCATCATATCCACTGACCATTTTACTCTGATCCTGGAGGGCCACAATATCCACTGGCTATTTTTCTTTGGTTTTGGAGCAACACAATGTCCACTGACCATTTTGCTCTGATCCTGGTGGGCCATAATGTCCAAGGACTATTTCAGCCCTGGTCTGGGAGCACCAAAGTGTCCACTGGTCATTGAGCCATGGTCCTGAAGGGTTACGGCATCTACAAGCTTTTACTCCTTCCAGGCAAGTAAACACCTGATTCAATGAGTCATCACTGCCACTGAACTGCTTTCACCCCCATCTGCCCAGTTTTTTTACAGCAGTATCGGGATAAAGGCAGCTCAAAAACCTGCAAGACTGCAGCCATCCATGACCACAGCTATACAGCTTCATCCTAAACCGCCCTACACTCCTCCTCCGCAACATCGTATCTGGAAAACAACCAAACACTGGACGGGAGCCTCATCGCGCAAATCAAAACACCTCAGCCAGCATACCTCACTCCCGCAGACACGTCATTAGTCTCTACATTTCCATCACCCAGAGCCTGTTTCTGAAACAAATTCAGCTCCCTCAAATCGAAGCCACCAGTTTCCAACCCAGCTATCCCAGACAGCGCTGATTCCTCACCAACAGCCTGCATCGAAACTCATTACAGCCAACAGCCAAGTCCTACTGGAGGCTCCTGCTTTGGTTCCATATAAACATGGACAGTCACAGTACGCAGAGGCCTTCCTTAAGCAGAGAAAGCAGGGAAAGCAGAGAGAGCAGTGAAAGCAGAGTACAGGCAGCAGTGGATCCTGAACAGGGCTCTAATATTACCCGTGCGGTCAGCGCTGGGGCACGGCGGTGCTCAGCGGCACTGCTTATCCAGCTGTGTTTTTGCTGGAGCGACCGAGGCAAAGTCCCTCGCTCCAAACGGCATGACGGCGGGGATTCAAACCCGCAAACCTCAGAGCGCGGTGACCTAACCGCAATGGCACATCGGCGCCTCATACATCAAATCGCTCCGCAGTGCGGCGTGCGAAAGGCCGATCGTCACTGCTAACGACGACTGCCTCGTCACTCCTGCCAGCGAAAGTAAGGACACCATATTCTGAAGTGTTTTTAGTCAGGACGCCAACATACGACACAAAAGATATAGGGCGATATAGGGCGATATAGCTCAGGAGGTAAGACCGATTGTCTGGCAGTCGGAGGGTTGCTGGTTCAAACCCCGCCCTGGGCATGTCGAAGTGTCCTTGAGCAAGACACCTAACCCCTAACCTATAACTGCTCTGGCGAATGAGAGGCATCAATTGTAAAGCGCTTTGGATAAAAGCGCTATATAAATGCAGTCCATTTACCATTTACCAAGATATGATATTAAGAGAGTTGGGGAAACTGGCCTCACAACCCAAAGCCTGCAGCTATGATTATCCAGGTAGGGCACTGCGGTTGTATCCTTGAGCAAGGTACTAAACCTGAACTGGTTCAGTAAAATATCCAGCTGTATAAATGGACTAAGTAAAAAAAAAATTTTTTTAATGAATTTCAGTTTCAGTTACTCTAAATAAGAGCATCTGGCGAAATGTCTAAATGTAACAAATCACAGATTCATAATTGGGGTACAGCTACAATATGTGGCAATACGATCTAAACCTTTGACTATATTGAAAATAAACGGTATCTCTAGCCTGCGGGAGCAAAGCTTACTATAAGTAAAGTGCAACATAGAAAGGTTTGGATTCAGCCAATGGGATCTGATCCAAACATTTTGACACGCAACCAAAACGTGAAGTACATTCATTCTAGCATGTAAATACTTGCGCCACTGATTGATAAAATAACAAAAAAATCTGTATTGTACTGTCAGGTTGGCACGCAGTCTCTTCCTCAGCGTGAATGGTGAATAAGGATCTTTATGTTCGAATAAAAGCTTTTCCGATCCCCGCTCCTGTGACGGAGGGCTTTCCGCTGGGCGGGACAGCGGCTAATTTCAGACATTTTGTGTCTGTCTGCCTGGCGGCGGGTCCTCCACGCCGCTGTGGTATTACAGCCAGGCCTCTGAGCCACATCCGGCACACGCCCTCAGAGCCGCCGCTCGTGGAGAAGGCCAGCGTTCGGCGTGAGGGGTTTATCCTCACACAGCTGGGGGCAGGAGGACCGGTGTCGGCTCTGACGAAAGCAGGGATGTTCAGCGGGGGGGGGGGGGGGGGTGGGGGGGGTTGGTTGTGGCACCTCCACTAATTCCCCTAGGCGAATTCAGAATGGGCTTCAGGACAGGGATGAGTCAAAATCAGCCTCTGTGCGTCACTTCGAGCCAATCTGCCGAGCCCCAGCTATCCCCCCCACCCTCCCTGAACCCCCCCACCCCCCCAAATAGCACATGCTCAGCTTCTCAATGTGATTTTAATCCCGGATTGATGGACCTATAAACTCGAGGACAGAAGTCCGCTGTGGGATGGTCGCGGCACCTCATTGGCCAAAAGTACCTGCAGCCGTTACTTCCTGAGGTCGCCGCATTATGACATCACAAGTGACTTCCACGTTGCCATGGACGACCCCAGTGACTCTTAGTGACTCTCAGCATCCGTGAATAAAAGAGTGCCAGTCTGCTGTTCCAGTAAGATTTCTTAGCCTCGACTTCAGACTGTCAATACCACGACAATGGGAGGTATTTACAATATCAAACGAAATTTAAAGTTTCAACAGATGCTAATGGTGGAACACTGCAAATCCAGACCCCGAAAAAATAGTTTGTTGTGAATGATGTAATAAGTTACGTGGTTCTCAGAAGCTTGACTAATAACAGAACAGTGTCACTTCCATCATGACTAAAGTATCAGACGTGTGCCATTCTCTAAATATCAAACTGCTGTTACATTTCATATTTTTAACTGCTCTTATTCAGAGTGATTTACATAGCTTACATTCTTTTACATACAATCCAGCTATAGAGCTGGATATTTACTGAAGAAGTGCAGGTTGAGTGCCTCACTCAAGGGTAAGATGGCAGTGCCTAGGAACCAAAGTTAAATGTTGACTGGTGTGCACTAAACATGAATGAATGTATGATTGAATGAAGTGTAACTAATAATATTACTGCTACCCTTCACTCCACCTAAACTACAACAAATTTTAGCATTAGGTGAACAGAAATTAAGCTTGCAGTGAGCTTGGGTATTTATATTCTTCACTCAAAACATTTAGTCAAACATGAGATGTAATTTTGCCTAAGGCACAGAAAAACTGGCTTCAGATTTAACCTGAAATGGTATTAAATTAATTTGTTCCTGAAAGAAATGAGGGCAAAGTGTATTGTAATTACACGGACAGCAGACCTCGTCTCTGTTGCTGAACAAAGTCTGTGGTGCTTCTCAAAGAAAACCGTGGCGGAAAATACTGCTTGTGGAACAAAATTCTTCCCTTGCAGAGTTTGAGTTTGGATGGACATATATACCAATATCACAGCCTTAAAAACATAAACAGCAGCACTAAAGTGCCCCAGAAAACTCATAGATATAGTAGGCAGAAAACTCCAATAACTATTTCCATACGGTATTTTGCACATTGAGTTGTTACACATGCACTTCAAAATAAGACTGCTTGACTTACACAGTACAGTTTTTCATATCTTTCCCTAAAATAACCGAATATTCTTACCCAGCTCATGGCTTAGAACTGTCGGCCCTACCTAGCTATTCTGAAACTAGGGCAGGTTCCAATCAGCTTAGTCAAAGAGAGGAATGTAAACCAAAATAAATTGTTTATTCACAACGTCCGCCTCATTACCCTGTGGGACATTCAAAAGTCATTGAAGGTCCACGTTACAGAAATGAATTGGGCGATGCACCATGGGGCCAGGGCAACAACTCAGATGAGTTCCAGCTTGCAGCTACATTACATGAGGAGGGTATCAACTGCGCGTGAAGACCGCTCTCTCTGAGGAACAGGTGTACTTCCTGTTGCTACGCTGACTGGGGAACAAGGAGGCAGTGACACAAACACAAGAATGATAACGTTCTAAAGCCGTTGAGTAACATTCAACGTTTTTCCCCCGCACAGTTATGTTAGCCTAATGTATTAAGGCCAACGGAAAACAAGGCGCTAACTGAACCAAATTGTTCCCCAATCATTTGCATGCAGGAATTCAAAATGAGACCCAGAGGCAAAACCAAGCACGGCGTTATTAACGGCGAAAATGGCAGCCATCATCATCACGTGCGCCCTAAATCCGCGCGGAAGGGATTACGCTCTCTCTGGAGACGTGGCAGGGGGCAATGACTAGTGCAGAGAGCCTTCTAGACAGGCGGGTCGACCTCGCCACCGCACTCGCCCGCTAAAATCCAAAACAAGCCACTCAGCAGATCGACAAGAGACGTGACAGTGCTGGAAGTCAGCGCTCGCACTGGTCTTTTTACGCGACATAAATTCAACTAAATTGATAAAACCGATGTGGTAGCACTTGTTGATTTAGGGTGTAAACATCCCACCGGCGTCAGGTGTTCTCCTGTCACCAACATGTTACAGACGAAACCATCCCATAATAACCGTGAGGTTGGAGGGAAACACCTTGTTGTACAGCTGGTGGTAGTCAGTTCAGATGGAACACTGAGTGCAAAAACTAGGATGCGCGAGATGCCAGCCTAAGGTGCAAAATCGAATAAGGGATAGGCTACATTAAAAAAAGCAAACGTAAGTCCAATTTGTCAACTGCATCACATATGAGTGCAAAAAAGGAAACGAACAAGCGAGTGCTAGTAGGTTAATAACTGATTTTGGAAAAGGCTCTATAAAGAGATTTATGAAGACGTTTACATTTTAAAGAACCATGGCTAGATTTTATTTTTAACATCACCTTGCTGACATTGCTTCGGTTTCAATGCTAAAATTTCCACACCGATTTTCACTGTTACATGCTATTCTGCATCTAGCCCAGGCCTATATACTCAGACATATCCTAATACTTACGATATCTGCCCACACCTGTCGCCTGATTCAATGAAGGGCCTGCTTGCACAGTGATTTGTCATCAACTTTTAACAATACATTCAAGCAGAAATGAGAATAAACAGTATAGACAGGTTTTGTTCTCAGTGACCTTGACCATCTCAAGAACGCCTAAACATGGGCGATTCGAAACGGATACGCTGATCAGAAAATGGGAAAATTACATGCATGTTTACACTTTACCCAAAGAAAACAAGACAAAATGCTGAAAATAAAATAAGAACACGAGAAGAAGCTTAAAGTTGCTAACAGACAACTTATGCGGTAAATTTCCACATAACGAAATTTCCAGCTGTGTATATTAAAATCGGGGTTAATTTACAGATAAAGAGTAAAGGTCAAACTAAGTTTAGACATGGATTACATTTTACGACTTTTTCTTAAAAGCCTACCACGGAAAGGCAAACACTAAAACACTTTTTAAAGTTGCGGACTACAGCATTAAAACGTTTTTATAGTTTGTTTTTTTCTGTGACAGTGCCAAGGCACGGTTTCCATAAATCAAAGACCAAAACTTTTCAGAAATACAATTATCTAATACCAGGCCACGTCCATGTCTCAAAACTTCATCTTTGTTTTAGGCTCGTTTAATGTAAAAACATTCTGACTCTGACGTGGAGTAATGACATTTCCTGGGTGCACGTGCGCCATATACTGGGCCTATAACTGGAAAGATCAGTTAAGAGGCGGCTCATTAGCCGGAGAAAGTTACGTCACGGTCTGGGAGAGGCGCTCCTCATTCGGAGTGGATTAACTTCTCAAATCGCGCAGTACAGCACTTTTTGGAATGATACAAATTTCACAAGACATTATCATTTCAATTTCTGGCCATAATAGCAGCCTTGGCTACTTTACTCAATTAAAGCAGTAGCCTACGTTAGCTGACAATGTGCACCAATTCTGAACCAGTTTCACATATAGTTACGTTTTTTTTCTTTGGGTTAGGATAAGGGTTGGGTTCGTTTATTCTTGATCCGTCGCTTCTGGTCTGAATTAGGTTTCAGAATTAAATTTTCGTTAATGGTACAGCATAGGCCTATTACCGCGAATGTCGTAATTAACAGTAATGAATGATTAACAGTTGATTAAGCTTTTCTATTGTATAATAATAGTAGTGTAAACTTGGCTTAAAAACCAAACAAAAGTAGGCAAAGATCAGTCTGACACTGCAAAAGACGACATTCTCGATCAGCGTCATATTGATGCGGTACTGCAATAAGGATCTCCTTGCTTTTCAGGAGCTGTCCGTTTTCTTGGTGCATTCATTTACACTACTATTTACCCCCTTTAAGCTGCAAACACAAACAGGCTTATGTTGACCAAGTTTTACCTTTTTAAACATTCCCAAAAACAGCGAAAAAGCAAACACACACAATTAGGCTACACGAGACTGACATAATTAATAAAACAATTACATACGACTAATATCTCACATGCTTGGGCTTACTACCCAAATCATTGCCATTATATAACAGCAGATTAAGGTTGATTGATAAAAATATCAAGAACGTGGTTGAAAGACGTGTGGCCTTCTGTCGCATTTTTTTTATTCGAAACAGAAAACGTCATGTAATTGTACTAATAAAAAATGTAATTCAGTAATAAAATGTACCAGCAGAATGCAAAGTCTTAATAGTTCCGTAACGAAACGGTAGAAAAGCCGTTAGGTATAACCTACACATAGAATATAGACTAACAATCTATTGCATCAATTATCACTCAGTAGAAGCTTTTCACCGGATACAGGAGTATATTATCTTTCCCAGCGGTGACGAAAGAAAATCTTCGAAAATGATTAAGGCGTGTGATTATCTGTCATTAGAATACTTTTTTTTTTTTTTTTGAGAAAAATAAAAAGAAAAAGAAAAGTCAATTCACAGGCGCCCGACCTCGATATGACAGCGTAACTACAAGATATGTGACTGGAAATCCTTAACACTCACGTCAGCAAATTCAGAAGCATTGACATACATTATACCTCAAAGATTTCTATATTCTTTGAGTGAACCTGTCCCCGACTACGACTACCTGCCCTGGTAGCCTACTCAAAAATCGAATGTGCCTTTTGTCCGGATTCTACCTGATGTTGCAAAACCGTTTTTACTTAGGCCCACGATTCCACATTTTTAAAATCGTAATTGTTTTAAGACATTCACCCGAGTAATGTTTCAGAAAAAACGGAATACTGAACTAATAAGAATGTTTGTACTTCGCAAGAACAACTCGTATGTTACATGTTGCTGGCTTATTAAACACGCACACAAAAAGACACGCAATAGGCTATATCACCATATTAAAGCCACATTTTGTCTAATCGAAAGGTGTAGTTTCCAACAGGGCAACACTGAAATGTATTTAAAAAATGCAATTAACGACCGACAGTGCGCAGGATACATTAACACGTGCATTCCCCCCTGGTGATAATCCAAAACTGATTTATTTTAATTAATGCAAGAGAAAGACAAACTTGAACAAACCAATTAAAATACTTTCCACGTGTGAACTGATATTCACAACGAATATTGCAACTTTTTGCTGATTAATTGCATTCCAATAATATAGCCTATAGGCAGACCCAGGCCATAGGTTATATGTATGCATTTTGTCTCCGGACATTTAAAAAAAATCTGTTGGCAGAAATTTTACGTTCAGCTATTTAAAGTTTACCTAGCCTATATAAAACGTTTATAACATGGTACTTTTCACGGGACGACCGGCGTTGAAATTACGCCGACAACAATTACGTCAATTAAATCGAATTGCCATTCAATTTAAGCAATTTTGAAACCTTAGTTTGCTACTTAAAGTTATTACCGGTGGGCTTTGCTCTTTGATTGAATCACTCCCTCCTGTTGGGTAATGTTGTTCTATGCTCTGGGCGTCCGTTTTTTCCCTCTTTCTTCAGCAGAAAAAAAATGACAAGACTCGCACTACAGGTGGCATGACAGCGTATTGTTGCTTAAACATTTTTTTTTTTTTACAAAAGCAGAGGAACATCCCTTGTGCTTTTTGATAAAACTTGCAACTAACAATACTTTTTCATACGTTCTTATGGGCGGGAGTAAAATAATCTAAGCAGTCAGGTAGGCAGACTGTGGGGAAAAAAACAACAAAAAGCGCACCCGCTACAGTTCTGTATTACCATGTTTAATTGGATTACCAAAGATGATGTCATACTACCGCTCCCGGAGCGTGACTAGGCAAACAGAGACACGCGCCGGGTACGCCGAACACATGCTAATAGATCAGTTGGTCCAGAATTTCCCCTTATCATTATGTAAGGCTACTAACGACAACTATAGTAAATCATACGAATACGATTTACATCCAATCGAGTCTAAGTTTTGCTTCCGTTTTATGCCCTCTCTAACTTTTTATTAAGGAGAAAATCCATCACTCTACGCAAAACGCACACGTTTATGGAAAATAATTCTTCCTCGCAGGCTATGAAACAGTCCTTTCTTACAGACGGCACTGATTCCAAATCTTAATATATTGGCAGAAAAATCGTGCGCGCGGTAGGCCAGCCTATAACTGTATGATATTTAGACACATAACTTCCAAATACAGCTACGTCTGCATTATAAATCTATAAATTAAATTAATTAACCTGCAGGCAGTTATATCGCCCCTCCGATCTGAAACAAGTGACAGCGACAATCTGCGGTACCCGGAGAACAACAAACTAAATACGAGGAGAAACCCCCTTGCACGAGAGAATGACTACATAGGCTAACATAAAAAACGTTTTTACTGAGGTATCTATTTACCTGGTTGACAGAAATATAAATGTGACTCATGATAAAAAGTTCTCATTGCGAATAAAGGTGAACTACTAAAAAATATAGCATACACATTTTCTCACCCGCTGGCGAGTAATCTAGTGAAAGATCAGGTACGATATAGCACTACATAGTTATTTCAGAATTAAAGTTAATCCGCCAATGAATGAGAATTTGATTGATAAGACTGCTACTAGACAACAGCATATGTTCAATGAATGATTTCATGACTTTTACTCTTTTGGGTATATTATCAATAACACCTGCGCATGTTTCACCAAGTGATGTCACGGCCGTTAATATTTCCAACAATTAGAAACTCGTCATACATTGCAAACAAAAAATGTGGAAAATACCAAAACACGTGTATTTCAAAAATTGAAAGTGTAATTCAGCTTTACAATAATGGCACTCTAAATTTAGCTTTCAGTACAGTGTCGAGCTTCAGTGCATGTGATTGGTTAGAAGCACTTTAATTTAATGGCTAGTAACGGTTGCTTACGCATCCTTGTGTAATAGACAAAATTAGAAATATATCAGCTTTTAGAAAATAAACGCTGAAAATAAATAGCATTAGTGTTGTATAATCGTGTTATTCAATGATGACATTATTAATAGCACTGTTGTTATTAATATTATCATGAATTATCATGAACCACGTGCCTAACAGATATTGCTTCCGGTCAGGGCAGTGTGGCTGCCATCGTATTCAGCACAATCAACTTGAACACACCAGTGGACGCGTAGTATTTTTAAATGGTATTGTACACAATGGTATTAGTGTCATTAATAACAGAATAAAAGTAATTTATGCAGCCACTCTGCATCACACTTGAAAGCGTATGATACCCGTTTTTAAGAGATGGCCAAAAATGTAACACCGTTATAAAGACGTAGTGAGCTCCAAGGGTGGATACGACTAACATAACATGAATTATTTAATTGTACTTAAACTAATATCTCCAAGGCACAAAATAATTACAAACATGTTAGTTACATGAAACAAACGCCTTCGACGTCTTTAAATGTAGCTGTACTGGTTCTATGAATTACTAGTTGGCTGTAATGTTGAAAGTTAGCTAGAAACATTTATGATAAAACCAAGGACTACAGAAACACGCGCAAAAGCTGGGAATTCCCGCCAAATTAAGTAAAAGCTGAGATTGTGACCTGGGTGTCACGGCTTTATTCGAGGACAATCATATTCGCCAACGGATTAGGTACTGAAAGTTAATTTAATTTGCTCAACAGAAAGCTGGCTGCTGGCTATGAATATGGATGGGAACACTGATAATGACAACAATGGCTGTCACTCGGAAAACCCACCTCAAATACCGCCAACTAGGCTATACAGCTAGGCAACGGTCACGGGCCAGTTTAGTCGGGATGAAAGAAGGGATACGTAAATAACGGCAATTATCCAGTTTAGGGGGGAGAAACATTCTTATACCTGGCAGAATATTCACCAAATGAAATATTCAAACTTGACATTTGTGTCAGTTGGGTGTTCTACTCTAATGATACAGTAGCTTGAGCAGCTCTTTACTGTCAGCACCAGGCAGTAAATGATGCCAAAGGTTGCTAATACACAGTAGCGAGCAGTCCATCATCCGCAACTTCTTTCGGGAACATAAAAGCGCAGATCCTCTGGCGCGGATCAAAACGCGTCGGTCGAGTCAGGTTGCCTGGAAAAAATCGGCCCCGGAGAAACCTCCGGAAAGAATGTGGGACTGACACCGCTGCCCTCCGACACAGAGAGGCCGCAGATGCGTGCAATAAATCAAATAAATACGTGTTCGCTGCCAAAAAAAAAAAAAAAGGACCCAAGATTATCTTGCAAGATAGAATTTACTATAAACGTACTCCTTCATATTTTACTAGACATGCGTTATTTGACAGCAGTATAATGGCCAGGGCATTGCTCTTGTACTCCAGAGGTTGCAAGTTTGATTCCCACTGCTGGTGTTTAAGCAAGGTATTTTACCTGAGACGCTTCACCATACTTCCAGCAGTATAAATGTTAAATAATGCAAGCTGTGTAAGACAATCGGCTAAATGCATAAACTTAATGCAATGGAGAGATCCATGTTGTCCATTTCAAACCACCTCCCACTAAGTCTATGTTTTGGGTGTTTCTATCACTATACAGAACAGGTCTTAATCTATAACTCTGCAAACCTGCGTCTTAACATCCTTGCCGACCTTCCTTTCCATACAGTATTCTGATGGACATTAGAACAGATGATCCTTTAGATAAATAATACGTCCCCCCCCACACACACACAATACATTACTGGAATTTAGCAGACACATGTATCCAGAGCGACTTACACAACTTTGGCACTTTCTGTATATCCACAAGCAGCAAGTGATGTTAACTGCCTTGACACATGCATTTCAATTCTATTTTAATTGAAATTTTAGGCTGCCTTTTAAACATTTGGCCAGGGACAGCAGATGAAAACTAGCCTTTCACACTAACTCTGGCTCATATACAGTTTGACAGTTGATTGGTGCGCATTGTCCCTGAAAAAGTAAACCAATAAAATAAAAATAAAAATTAAATTAAGAATGCACTGGCAGAGTCTTACCTGGGAATCAAACCAGCCATCTTTTGGTTGCAAGCCCAGTTCCCTAATCTTCATAAACTATTATACACTGATACACATCATACACTGATACCAAAACATCCTGAAAACATTTGGTGTGTGCCACACTGTCCTGGTGATACAATTCAGTCATTGAGAAATCATTCAATGTGACTTAAAGTGATACCAAACGAATAGCACACACTGCACGCATGCATTCGGGCATCAGAGAAAAATTCTGTTTCACGATGACTTTAAGCGCTGTATTCCTCTAACGGTTTTGGCTGTACGCTTGCGTCTCTGCGCTCTCTCTTTTCAAACTGAAGCTTTATCATCGCTCTTCCTTACCCACGGCCTAGTTTTCACGGTTCGTATGACCTGCTGTAAGAAGCCACACGTACATCGCCAAAGTGCCTCAAAAGCAGAGGAGGTCAAGAGCGTCTGGCAAGTGATTAAATAAACACAACAGCCCGTACACATATAAGGGCCCGTGTTGACGAAAGGATCCCATACGTAACAAAAATGGGCAAATGCGAAACAAGCGGAGGTAGTGAGGAAACCCGTCTGTTTTTCTGAGTACCTGTGCAAGGGGGACAGCAGGTGTACAGCGGAGGGAACCCTCGCTGCCAACACAGAGGAGCGTGCAAAACAGGTGAAGGTGACCGCCCGAACCTGAACCCCACCCCACGCCACGCCGTGCCGAGCCGTGCCACAGACCTCACCTGCTCCCCAAAAGCGGGCGTGGGCGAGGAGCGCGTGGGCGAGGAGCGCGTGGGCGGGGAGCGCGTGGGCGGGGAGCGCGTGGGCGGGGAGCGCGTGTCCGAGGCGACGGGCGTCGCGACGCCACGGCCGACTCTCTCAGCGGGCTTCTCCACTGTCAAAGAAACAAAAGTGTCAAATGGCGTAAGGGGCAACAAGAGCGGCCCGGGCATAAAAAATGGATTTGGAGCTCACTCTGCCCCCCCCCCCCCGACATCCCACCCACCCCCCTCGCATTTCATTAACCCCGGGCATTAGCAAGGCCCTAAAACAATCCCTATAAACGCAGGCCCTGAGCCAAGTCACGGTTTGTTCTGCCAGGGAAAATAATCAACGACTATCTGACAGTTGCTTTTTTTTTTTTTTAAAGTTTGTGCTCTGATCACTTAAACTAAGATCGCTTTTGCCTGACTTAAAATTTCTCGCCTGCGAAAAACACAAATGTATCGATACAAGTGCAGCATTTGGGTGGCTGTGCTTTGTAAGATGAAAGGCATTGGGAAGAATGCAAGTAAAAGTTCATGGATGGACCACATCCACACTGTGAACACTCACCCAAGCCACTGATAAACACTGACCGAAGTGTCCAGAACTCCAAAACCTCCCTCAGGTTGCTCTTCAGGGAACCACATTTCTGCAGGTTTAGTCATCACAATCTTGAAGCACAATGGTGACAGTGTCACACAGAATGCTCAGCAATTTTTCTCTTAACAGTTTGCAATGACAATGGCTGCTTTTTAACATAAAATACATATTTTATGCATTGGCTGGAACCAATCATCAGTCTTTGAAGTCCATATTTTACAACAGATGGTATTCATTACTAGTACAGGAAAACAATTATCAAATTTCACATTTAACTAAAAAAGTGCCATTTTTAAGTCTGTCTGTTATAAGTTGTGTGCATAAAGTAATACAGCATGCCTGTTATAAGCAGTGTGTATAAAGCATATATATACTCTAAAACAAATAAATCACTTGCAATGAATGGAAATGGACGAGTAGGCCTAATATACACAGAGGTGAAGGGTATGCGAAAGAGGCTGGGATTCCCTCATTGTCCCAGAGTTCCTGTGACGAACTGTGCCACGGATTTGCCTTGTTATTAATACATGCCAGGCTAATGCTACTGTACCAGTACAGGAGGGAATAATACTTGTGCACGGTTAGGCCAAAGTGATACCGCCGTATCTTCGTGCTTTACGTGATAGACTTCATAATAATGGTGCTAATAAATACTCCTCGTTGTTTTAATGAAATCTTCGCGAGATACTGTATTTATTCGTTTTCAGCGTTTTCAGAAACGCTTTAACCTTTCAAAGTGCGATCACATCCAAATTAAATGCAAAAAGCGGTGCATAATTCAAAAGCATAACAATACACCCCCCCCCCAAAAAAAGAAGAAAAAAAGTCATGATCATCTTATTGTCTTTTGTTATCTATTCATAAAGCTGTAAGACTGCGGAGGCAATTATTCAGTGGAACAACACTGTATCTCCAGGGATTCAAATCTGCAAATTTAGGGGTACAAATCCACTTTCAAATCAGGAGATATTCATACAGGAATTTGAATTAGCGCAATGTAATGTATTATATCACATCATATTATATTATTTTATATTATATTACAATATAATCCACCAATGATGCGATACATCTCCTGTCCAGTACTTTGAAAGGTGTTGTAAGACAGAAAGATCTAAGGGGCTTTTATTCAGCATATCCAAAAGACGATCACACAGCCACCGGATCATGCGCGCACCCGGGCGACTGTAGAGGGACAGTGACTAATGCCTCCGAAAAAGCCGCCCCAAAAACAAAGCCTGCCATTTAACCTGGAGGTCTAACAAACATAATGCCAGTTATCAATCACCAGGGCCCTTCTCCTTTGAAGGGCGCGGCGCTGATTGCCCATTGGCACAAGTGGATCTCGGATGCCCATCTCAACATTACCAGCTGCATTTTGAATTATCGGGAACACTTAAACCTCAAATTGTGTAGCTATCCACGTTGGAGCGCTTAAACGGATAGGCCAAATCCGTGCATCTTTCTGCCGAGGAGTCAAAACCTTCGCGCTCATTATTTCCGATGGAGATCGGCCGCGCGTCTGTTGCGCCTGTCTCGGGAAGTCGTGTAAATCGATTGCAGTGGCCTGTTTTGTCTGGATACAGCTCGCGCATTGCTCTTGGCGGGCGACGCTGTAATAATCTCTAACAACCTGGCTGCAATAAAAGGAGGGGGTTTATAAGCCTCCGTCCTCCTTTCTCCTGGTTTTGACAGCATCCGCCGGTAAACTTTTGAACTGAAGGCGCCTGCGCTGTTCGGGGACTATTAGAACGCCCGTAGGAGAGGCGATGGAAGCTGCGCGGAATCGGGAGCTCGCGCAGCAAGCCGCCTCTTATTCAATAATGCATTTATTTTATCGCGTACATCAAAAGACTCGCTATTGTTTTAATTCGCTTCTAACGTGAATATTGATAATGGGCAATTACGTGGTTCAATCTTAATCCACATAAAATTCACTGTTATAGCTTTTACTGCTCCGCAGAAAGCAAATTTAGGATTAAGGCACGTTAAATTGCTAATCAGAATAATACTGGAGCTGAATAAAGTCGTTTTTTGGCAAGACTACAAAACGAATTGTCTAAAAAAACATATCTAAAGATATTACGTATCACAAAGACCAGACGCCTCCAAATTAAAATCAAAATAGTTTGAAGGGTTACATAAATATTTCTTTTTTAAATGGGCATAATATTTAAGTTTAACATTGCGCATAAAATAACCATTTATTAATAATTATGAATTATTGTGGTTTTGCATAGGCCAATTAACTTTAAAGTTTTAACTGAAGTTAATGAAGTACCTACAGAACCCCCAAATAAAGCTTAAAAAGTCGAGGCAACGATTTTCCCAAAACAATATCCGGGAAGAATCGTCTGTGAAGCAAGTCATTGACAATGTGCGTACGTTCCGGTAATTTTCATTTGAACATTTTATTTTGAGACTTCCAATCAATAATTTAACAATTGAAAACATCTTATTACAAAGAAACGATTACAAATATTAAAATGAAGATTTTTAAGTAACAACAGCTCATTGGCAAAATGAAAAGAATGAAAGAAAAAGAAAGACAAGCATCACGAACGCCAGCAATTTGGACAAATCGGGACACTAATTAAGGGCACGCCCTTCATAAAATTCTATTTATGAACATGATTTTTCAGAATTACTCTCAAACGCAGGTCTTTATCGCTAATTAAACGGCATATGGGCGACAGTATAGGCTATTATCTGGAAAATGTTACTGATGTGATAAAGATCATTAGACGCAGCCTAAATTAACAAGGATGCACGAATATTGACCATCTTTGTAACATTTCTTTATTCATGACGTACCTTATTCCACATAAATTAAATTTCAGATGAAATAACAGGGAAATGTACCGGTAGTGCTGACAGCAAGGTAACACACTTAGAACAACACTCTTCATTCAATATTTAATAATACAACATCATGTAGCCTATTATACAAATTTGCATTAAGCGATTCCTTTTGTGGATTTTTTTTTGTTTGTTTAAAACTCGTGTACTTCATTTTATAAAGGCGAGCCTTTACAAGAGACACACAGCGCAATTTTCACAACAAATCCATTTCAGTGGAAATGTCACATAACACGTCAACAGTGGACATTAACAGGTGAAGTCGGAACGGCCCAGATCAGAGAACAGCGCAGCTAAATAAACAAAAAGTCCGCCCCCCTAAAGTTATTGGGGGTTTATATAAGGATCTCAGATCAGACATGCAATATAACTGCAGGTGCACGGGGTCAAAAACAGTAAAAATGAAAAGTTGCGGAGACTTCGTCACACTGTAACGAGCCTGATTAACACGCCCCTAACCGTCACTCTTCGTTTACTAGAAACCTAGCAACGCAGACAAAGAGGCAGGGTTTTAGTGCGGTCCGCGGGGAGACGGGCCAGCCTTTGATCTGTCAGCATTTAAGAGGGGGGGGGGGGGGTCAGTTCAGACTATCCGTGGCGCAGAAAAGCGTCGTCCCAATCCGGGACACTTCACAAGACGCACTCCATTGAGGAGGAATTATCTTTCACTCAAAACACACAGCCGTCCAAACACAAGGATCACTTTACTTGCGCGGGAAATGACACTCAGCCTGACAACTTTCACGAGTTTTCGATAAAACCGTTAACTCTTTATTTACTGCGCGCGCCAATGTTCCATTGTACATTTCAGAGGCGCAATTTTAAACAGACATAAGAACTTAACATTATATTTTAAATGCAAATATCCTATTTAAATATACGTTCAATGGATTCAAATATTGACAGAGTTGTCAAATTAAATACATTGAATGTACTACCTTGTTACCAAAATATTTTGCAAATGATATATGGATACGGTTATAATTTCTAACTTTTTACCTCCTGAAGAAAAAAAAAACGTTTAAATATGACATCTTCGACGTAGTGTCTTGTCACATGTTGCAGTGAAAATATTTTTAAAATATCATTTAGCCTATGTTATTTTATTGAACATGTCTTGTATTATATGTTTCAGCATGGTTTTTGGGATAAAGACCATTTCCTCTACAGGGGACAAAAAATGAATTGCAGGGGCTGAGGGGGATATTGAATTGAAAATAGACTATGGAAGTCTAGTTCACGAGCTAGACTTGAAATGAAAAGGGACGTTTTATGGGCGTATCGGTGGACGTAATTTACTGGTCTCCACGCCCAAGAAGTTGACATCGATATGCAAAGAAAAATAGTGACTTGGATTGACAGTGTGTCCAAACGGATTAACGGTTTTTTTTTTTAAATAGACGTTTAACGGAGCCATTTGTAAGGCAGTTAGGACCCAAAACAGTATTAACAATAGCTACATTTATTGATAAAATGTGTTCTCGTGTTCTTGGTCAGACAGGCATACTTAAAATTTTTTTAAGGACAATTCTTTTAAAACTATGAATACCGAAAACAGCGCTTGCCTGTGCAGTAGGTACACGAAAAATAGGGTATGTAGGCCTAAAAATCTGCGGTATGAAGACGCTCACATAATCCAGACACGATCACACCGTGATTTTAGGCTCACTGGACCACTGAATGTGTACAAGAACTTCCTAGTTATCAAATGACTTCCCGGGAGAAATTATTGCATTCCCTTCCCTTTTGAAGATGGAGGAAATACATTATATACTATTTAAAGAATTTCCATTCTAAATCCCTATTTAGGACACGGTAGCCTAGTTAATTTTGTATGGAAACTTACTGACACAAAAAGCATACTTAAGAGGAACAGTATTTAATGCGGTCCTTGATGAAATTTTATCAAGTCGGACTCCAACACAATCAACATTAAGTTAGTCGATAATACGAACTAGGCCTATAGGAGAGAAAAGGTTATCGACCGTAATACTGGCTTATCATTTGTTTCTTAGAAAGTAAAGAAGCCAAATGGATCACCTTTTGGCAACGATTATGTTCACAACGACATTAAATAATATTCACAGGCCGAAATCTGTAGAAAAACCGGGACCTGTGTATGCAATCTTATTTTACGGCAATAGACTTCGCGTAGCCTAATTCATTCGTCATAGAAACGTATGGCTACCTGTTAGGTGACCGTCAAAGCCGACACATTATTTATATTCCAAAACTCAAATCTGCAGTCATGGTTATACAGTTAAAATATCCCAAACGCACTGGCACGCAGTGCAAAACACAATTCTAAAAACATAACTGAGGGGCATATATAACACCTAAAATATCTGGGGTTTTTTTCATTAGATGCTGCAAATGCGCCACGCTCCAATTTCATGACAGTTACTAGCCTATATATCTATATCTTACACATCACCATGGGTCCGAATATCCCTCGCTTATAATTTAAACGATACGTTTTATAGCAGAGGAATAATCCTTTGTTAAAATGAGGTTGTCACATATTGTCATTAGCGCACTAGTAAAACAATGAAGACATTATTTGGAGAACCCCCAGGCGGGAAATTAGGGGAATAAAACCATCTTTACCACGCGGGTCCTATTGAGATTAATGAAAAAATTATGCAAAACGTTTCATTTTAATTTTCCTCTGACAGTGTTTTGCATACACGTTTTCTCCCCTGAATTGTACCTGATAATTTATTAAAACCATCTCGAGACCGCGAATAAGAAAATTGTGTTCCTCGCTTAATTGAATCCCGTTAAGTTTTTTTCCGCGAGGTTATAATCGTGTTAATTGTAATTTACTCTCTCTGGGACTACTAGTAAAATGTATTTAAATAAATCTGTCGTGCGGGCTGAGACGATTATGTCAAGATGGAAACGTAATAGAAATGTCATGTAAAATTACACAGAATTAGACGGACCACATTGCATCCCAGTGATATATTACACACAGACATGACAGCCAAGCCGAATCAACTAAATTCACGGTTGAATTTTAATCCAGTCAAGGCGCTTCGTTTCGAGCAGTATCCTAAAGCAGGAAAGATTATTTCTTAGACGCACCGCGCATTATCTTCACGTCATACGAAACGACTTAATAAGAGAGGCCATAAGAACAGTGAAAGGCAGTTCCAGTGCTTTGTTTTCGGGGAGTTCAGAATTTAAATGTTACGCTAAGCACTGCGGAACGATACTTTATGATATAACGCTAAAGCACACTACACGTCGGGAAAGAAAGAAAAAATATATATGTTCCAGTCCCCGCTCAAGTAAATAATATTTGTTTCAAGCTATAGATCGACCGTTGGGAGTATACGGACTCCGTGGGACTCTCTGGTGAATCGCAGGGCCACAGACAGACCCCCTGAGAGGAAGTGTTTGCAAGGCCGCCGCCTGAATTGCGCTTAGTCTACTTAACGGACACCTGTTCCGCGTTATTTACAGAGCAAGGTGACGGAGGACCGACAGCACGCGCCCTCCTGACGTACTTGCTACACTTGTGGCTGAACTCACCCGCTACTGCCGCTTACACGCCCACACTTAAGACCCAACTTGCACTCAATTTATCGTACTGTATTCACCCGCACTTCATTTATTGTACTGTAGTCTGCTTACAAGAATGAACACTGACGCACAAAGCAGCTAGTCAGTGGGTCGAAACAGGGACAGGGGCGAAACAACGCGCTATTAGAACATCAGAAAATTAAAAATAAATGAGAGCGAGAGGAAAGAATAGAAAACATAAATGAAATGTGTGGCCGACTGCCAAGGAACCAACTTATTGTCCGGCCTTTGGCTGGGCACAGCGGTGGGTTATATCTTTCTGTCTGGCTATCGCCAGGCAGAGACCACGGAGCTGAACGCTTCACACAGACAGACTGATCACGTGACACCGAGTCGAACTCAATACAACGGCTTTCATTACCATAGTCACCAACTCCTCTATTAACTATTCATTCAACTAACCTCTCCCCCAAATATTATTATGTTTTTTTTTCCTCTCTCCGGGATTGACAACAAAGAGGCAAACAAAGAATCATTTCCCATGTTGTGGGACAACATTTAAAATAATGGGGACATTGTAAAGACAAACATAAAAAAATAAAAAAATGTCCTGACTGAGAGGTTCAAGTTGAATGTCACACAGGGATATTGAGTTTTATTTAAAGTACATTACCCATTTTGACGATGAAAGACGTACAGCTGAAATATTCACGGCTCACAATCACCGCTTTTGTCTCAGCTTTTCGCAGTAAGTGAAACCAGCAGACCCGATGCCCGATGAGGGGGGGTTGAGTGGGGGGTGGGGGTGGGTGGTTGGGTTCCAAAAGGCGACAAGGCAGAGACTGGACCAAAACAAAACAAAATCCTTTTGAAAGTGGTTTATATTTACATAGAGAGACGGCCCAAACAGCCTCTCCTGCCGCGCGTGTGTGTGCGCGTGTGTGTGTTAGCGCGCGGCTAGCGCGGTACAGCGTGGGTCAGCTCGAGGGCTGGTGCCCAGTTTACCGCCATTCTCTCTCCCTCTTCACCGAGGACAGAGCCCCACAGTCCGCACACAAAGCCTCGCCATTTAGGCAAGAGGCTGAAACAAAGTCTCAGATTGTTAGTTTAAGGAAAGGCATTGAAGTTCTTTGACGAGGAGAACTTTGATCTGCGGGGGTGAGGAGGGGACTGGGCAAACCCTTCTGCCATTTTGTGGGAGGGAGAGACGGGGGCTGAATGGTAAAATGACGGCGTGCTGCTCTGTTTGTTTACCCTTTCACTGAGTGCCCTGATCCCCACAGCCTGGCAAGCATCTCCCCCTGACCTGGGAGAGACGGGAAACACGCCATGCACAGGCACACACACACACACACACACACACGCATAGACACGCATAGACACACACACACACACTCTCTCTCTCTCACATACACACAGACACACATGCATAGACACACATACACACACACACACTCTCTCTCTCTCTCACACACACACAGACACACATGCATAGACACACACACACACACTCCCACACACACACATTCAGACACACAAACACAGACACACACACGCATAGCTACACACACACACAAGCATACACACTCTCCCACACACACGCGCACACACACACACACACACACACACAGACACACAAACACAGACACACACTCTCACACTCACACACACGCACACTCAAGCAGTGCTTAAGAGTGCAAGCACAACTTCACATCTGCACACTAACAGTCAGAGCAGGGGAGTTACGCACTCAAAGGAACTTCCAGAGAAGATGGTCAAGCCTCAGACTGACATCAAAAAACGCATCACTGCCCCCTCCCCTCCCCCTTCCACTCCCCAATCAGCTGTCAAAATAAAATGCAGTTCAATACAAAACATTTGTCATATTAAGCGGGGACTAAATCAGGACAAATTAACCATTTTGAATCAACAGCAAGACAAGGCGGATTTTTAGCTCCTTTAGAGAAGGCCCGTCTCCTGCAGTGGGCGGGATCCTGAGGAGGTGTGGAAACAGGGCGGGGCCCCGAGGAGGTGTGGAAACAGGGCGGGGCCCCGAGGAGGTGTGGAAACAGGGCGGGGCCCCAAGGAGGTGTGGAAACAGGGCGGGGCCCCAAGGAGGTGTGGAAACAGGGCGGGGCCCCAAGGAGGTGTGGAAACAGGGCGGGGCTGAGGCACGCCGGGCGGGACCACTGAGGCTCACTGCCCGGCAACGACGGCGGCCATGGCAACAATGTTCTGGGCCTGCTTCAGAGAGGGCATGTCAATCATGCTGCCGCGGAAGGTGAACGCTCCCTGAACAGGAACAGAAACAGAAACAGTGTGAGCGAAACATACACAAACTACACAAACACGGCGTGAGCAAAAAATACAAACTACACAAACACGGTGTGAGCAAAACATACACAAACCACACAAACACAGCGTGAGCAAAACAGCCACTCATCTTTACACACACACACACACACACAGCCACTCATCTTTATACACACACACATACATACACAAACACACACAATCACAACCGGGTCACTAAATGCTCCGCTTCAGATGTACGTGCAGAAAAGTTCCAGGGCTAGGTCCGACAGAACCATAGATTTTGCAAATAAAGATTTAATGCAGACAGATACGAAGTTCCAGCTCAGGAGGTGGAATAATTTCATCTAGATTATTGAATAAATAATGCTCCACTTATTAAACAAGGACCGTTTTAATGACTAATATTCAATCTAGTTACTATGACTGCACCGTTTACTGTGCAAAAAGTGTCAAGTCAACAATTTTTGGTGAAAATACTTGGCACTGAATGGACTGTTTATAGTACAAAAGCTAAAAGACTGCACACTTCTCACAACAAAGAGAATGCTTGCATTCTGCTGTACATGTGAAATAAATTATAGAATATACTACAGAAGCTCTGCCAAAAATGACCAGGATCTTCCTTGTAAACAATAAGCCTGACCAAAACTTTTCACAAGCTACTGAGAAAAGCTGAACAAAACATTTAAAAAGGGAGAAAAACAAAACCAAAGCAGGGAAGACGACACGACTCCGGCGGGAGCAAATAGACAGGCTTTAACCTTTCAGATAATGAACTACAGTAACGGCAGGTCCAGGGCCACCACACAGAACTTCCTCCAGGCTATTCTTAGCCTAAGAATTACTGGCTGCAAGGTGTGAGCAGCTTGTGCATTACCAGCACACCGTCTCCACGGCAATAGCCCACAGAGAAGAAAACACAAGACTCAATGATGCACTAAATTAGGAACAATAATATTCTACACTTAATTTGCTCCCCCCCCCCCACCCCACCCAACCCAACCCACCCCATCTACAAAATCCTCACAGCATCAGACTGCCGTTTGCTCGGACGGGAACATCATCCCTCTCTTCGGTGAGGCGAATGCCTCAGTGTTCCAGTTCAGGGATTGATGAATGACTCCCGAGTCTCACACAGATGCAGTTGCAGGTCGGCACACCTGGAACATGTTTTTAAGAAGGTAAGGGTTAAGGAGAAGAGCGTACCTTTCCCAACTTCTGGTGCTCCTCAAACGCAGCGATCAGCTGCTGAGCCCACTCCACCCGCTCAGGACTGGGGGAGAACTCTTCCTGCACTGCTTTGACTTGATTGGGGTGAATTACTTGTTTTCCTTTAAATATTAAAAAAATAAATAAATAACAAAATTAAAATGAAGTCCCATAAATTAATTTTGTATGACAATAAAAGCAGATGTTTAGAAAATTAATAATTTAATACATAATATTTAAAATAGTTTCATAGAACATTTTAAAGAAAATTATTATTATTATTATCATTATTATTAACACAGCAGTATAACAGAACAATATAAAACATGTAGCCCAGACTTTGCGGCTGTGAAATTTAAGCCAAGGGACAGATCAGTAATTCTATTCGGTAGCACTGTAATGCTGGTGTCAGCGGAGACATTTCACATCCTGTCCATCACAATCACGCACAAAAATGTTTTCATCTCGAGCTGAACGGTGTCGTGTTTTACTGCAGCTGCGCGATACGTTCGCGGAGACACTTGTGTGTTCTAGCGTTCGGTCCGGTGGATGGAAGTTGATTTTGGAACTTTTCTCGCCGCTGTGTGAACGATGGTGAAGGAGCAAAGCTCTCAAGTTACCGTCGGGGAAAAAAAAAAAAAAACGGCCGCTCGAAGCTCAAGAAGTCAGAGCAGTCTGTGACAAATCTGATTGGCTTCCCCTTTGATTTTTAACCAATGCGTTTCCAATCAGCACGCACCCTCGTGAAAATCGATGCGCCTGCGTAGCGCTGTGGCAGGACAGGCCAGCGCAGAAAACGGCCCTTCAAAGACCCCCTCCTTTTTTTATTGGGGTGCTTTTATAAGCTCAGATTTTAAAGGTGTGCGATGCGGAGCGTGTCCCGGGGGGCAGCTAGGTGGGGTCTGCGGCTGCACCCCTCTCCACTGGAGCCCCGAGAGTCTGAGAATTCGGGCGGGGTGAGACGGCAGGGGTGCAGGACGCAATGAATCATGGGTGTCATCCTGATTTTGGCCCTCAGCCCTGCTGAACCCTAAAACTTTACTGCACGCTTAGTTACACTTCAATCTCAGACTGCCGCCCGCGCAGGTTTTCCATTCTGGTTTCATTACGGCCATCCGCGTAGCACGGACCCCCCCCTGCCCTCCCCTGCCCCCCCTGCCCTGCCCTCCCCTCCCCCCCCCCCCCTGCCCCCCCTGCCCTCCCCCCACCTCCTCTGCGTCCCCGACCCGCCAAAACCCCCTCAAACCCTTGAGCTGAAAGATACGGAGAGAGAAGAAACTGATGTGAAAGGGTGAGCTGCAGTCATGATGACACTACCATGATTTGCAGGCTAATGTGTGTGTGTGTGTGTGTGTGTGGAGGGGGGCGGGGGGTCCCTAGAAACATTCATAATGAAAAACAGTTTTAGATATTAGATTTATAGTGATAAAATCACAGACAGATTGAAATGCTGATCATTATCAGACATGTCCGGCAGGCTGAAAGCTGTTTACCACACTTTTAAGCAGCAAGATCACAAATACGCCATTAGAATGTTCTTAACTGAACATTCTAATGCTGATGTCACAATCACTACGGTGACTGGAAGCAGTGGAGTTCTAGAACACAGACGTAGAATTTTGAAAAGGAAAAAAAAAAAAAAACATTCCAAAAAAACTGCTCTTCAAAGGGTTAAGAAGAGAGAGAGAGGGAGAAGAAAAGGTTGAACGTTTTCCTCGACACGTAGACGGTGCCTCCATCTCAATTTCAAGTTTATCTTGCGGAGGGCGAGGGGGGGGCACGATCCATTCCATCAGCGACAGCAATCACAAAGCAATTTCAGTCTGCTGTTTAAATTAACCGTGAAAACAATTTTCGATAAATGCAATTAGGATTGCGCTGAAAAAATGACATATTGCAGTGCTTCATATAAGTATTTTACGATTTCTGCAACCCATCATTTAGTATTGTACATTCCATTTAAGCAAAATGACTCCAACATAATGAAACATGTCACAAGTCTATTCATCCAACGCTCTCCATACTAAATCTTTGGAAAGTTAATATAAAAGGTTAAAATGAATAAATAATTAATTAATAAATTCAAATGGTGTTAGTATACAGTAGACACAACTATTTTCCTAGATAAACTGATTAAATTGACATTCAAGTAAAAGTTAAACCACTGGCATCCATGTCCTGAGCTGTTCCAAAATAAATCTCAGTAAGCAATTCAAATCCTCCAAGCCAATTCAAAGAAAAATAAAATCACAAATCATACTTTATATTTAAGATTATAGATGCTGTAAATGCCATCCTGCGTATATTTGTATTTGAATTACTTCTTTAGTTAACTGGTTCGGTCACAATATCAAATTAATTCCTCATCTATACCAGTGAATCATTCACAATTTATAGATTAAAATAATAACAATAATCAAATGACTAGGGAAATCCAGTGTCACATGCAAAGTTAACCAGGAATCCACATTCTAGAAAATACTCTCAGTGCCAGTCATGAGCCACTTATGGTCTTGATCTAGTGACAGCTGGTCACACAAAAGGTCAAAAAAGAAGAAAGTCACTATCAAACCCATACTCTGCATCCTAAAGTATCATCAGAATCAGATTGTGACATCAGCGATTCAAAACCAAAGTAATACTTAAAAACGGTAATACTCTTCGGTTAAACACACTTTAAAAATGACAGCCCACGACCCATCAGCAGGAGACCGCTGCTTCACGGCTTACTGTGGTCTCATAGCAGAGAGTTAAAGGCAGAGGTAAATATCAGGAGCTCGCACCTGTCAGTGTCACCTGAGTTAACCTCGATGACTGCTGGCTACTGACAGATTTGTCTGCCCTCTATCTGATCCGTTTCGGGTACAATGCCTAGAGTCCATGCAATCTGTCGGTGCCCAAAAAAACATTCAGGTCCAGATCATTCATTTAGAACTACCAAACACAAGCAAGAGTTCAACTTATGTGACTCTCCAACAACATTTTTGTTCATTTCCACAAAAAAAGTAAGTAAGAAAACAAATAGTGTTCCAGAAAAAGAATCATCACTTAAAATCAACTACTATCACAGTCCAGGATGAAGCAGTGTAGATTTGGATGAACCTTGGCTTTAACATTTTCCGAACTACCACGGTTTTATCTCAAAGATGACCATCTAAAAAGTATGCAGGCTTCGGGACAGGTTTTCTGTTCACAGGGAACCGTGTCAGACTTACTCTGAACGAAGGGAACATCCACAGTACCGACCAACTGTAGAGAAAGAACGCTAAACTCATACAGGAAGAATAATTAGCCATTTTATAAAAGGCGTACAATGGCAAAGCTATAATGCAGAGTTAGGGTATGCGCGTGTGTGTGTGTGTGTGTGTGCGTATGTGTGTGTGCGTGTGTGTGTGTATGTGTATGTGCGTGCGTGTGCGTGCGTGTGTGTGTGTGTAGGTGTGTATGTGTGTGCGTGGAGGCATGTGTGTGCGTGGGTATGTGAGTGTGTGATTGTGTATTTGTGTGCGTGTATGCATGTGTGTGTGTGTGTGATTGTGTATTTGTGTGTGCGTGCGTATGTGTGTGCGCGTGTATGCGTGTGTGTGATTGTGTATTTGTGTGTATGTGTGCGTATGTGTGTGCGTGTGTATGTGTGTGCGTGAGTGTGTGTGTGCGTGCGTATGTGTGTGTGCATGTATGCATGGGTGTGTGTGTGTGTGCATGTATGCGTGTATGCATGTGTATGTGTGCGTGTGCGTGTGTGTGTGTGCGGGTGGGGGGGGGGGTACTTGGTGTAAACATCCCCCCCCCTTCCAGCCCTCAGGCCCTTGGCTCCGCCCTCCCTCTGGACCGGTCGTGTTGGAGCAGCAGCCTAAAGAGGAGGCCCTGGTCCCTGGGCTACCGCGCCTGTTCCGAGGTGGGACGGCAGGGGGCTCGTACCCCCGCATCAACAAAACATGCCCTCCTCCGCACCGCCGCCACCTGTTCTGGAGCGGGCTCCTTTTAGCCAGGAGGGGGGCTCCGAGCATACTGGCCGGGGCGTTTCCGCCCCGCCCACCCCGGCCGCGATTGGCTCCCCCTGCTCTCAGTTCTGGACTTGCTTCCGTCCCACCAGCCAATCAGAGCTCGCCATCTGTCAGAGCCCTCTCATTGGGCCTGTTTCTACTCAGCCAAGTGCTCACTGTTGAATGACGGACAGGGTCTCCTAGAAACAAGGTGCAGGAAAATAAAAAAATTATCTGCGGCACTAATGTTTGGTTGATTTCTGGTTTATTCCCCCCCAAAAAAAAAAAAAAAAACTTAAGCATGCAGTTAATGGAGTGGAACAGCAATGTGCTGTGCAAATAGAAGAAGTGCTCCACTTGTATTTCATCAAACTGACTGACTGCAATCACATATTCGGGGAATTAATGAAATGAAATCACGGGGAAAAAAAGCACAAACCCTGTAAATTAGACCTCATTTACCTTCCTCACACTATAAAAAAAATGAAAATCAAACACCAGCAAAAAATAATTGGCACTGGAAATTAGGAAAAAAACAAATGCAAAACTGCCATCGATTAAAATAAGAGCAATTTTACAATAAAATACAAAAGTGAACCACATACACACACACACACACACACACACATATATAAATACACATACATACGTACAGGTATTTTGCGAATGACCTTTGTTAGAAGCCGTTTTATGAACCTGGTCTTTCCTCGGCCGCTCAGACGGTAACAGAGAAAGGGCTTCAGCTGTGCCAGGGTCAGTAATCGTGCAGGTAATGCCTGTGGATGGAGGACATTACTGCCTGAGCAGACAGGAGGCACTAATAGCCACTAACTAAGATTATACAGCGCAGAACCCACAGGGGTAATCTTTTAATCCACTGCCTTTTGCCGATTCTCTTCAAAACCGAATCGCACAATTACTGTTTTTCATTGTCCTTTTTTTTTTTTTTTTTTTGCTCCACAAGCCTATTTGCTGGCAGCTTTAAAAACTCCGCTATAGCGAATGTGGCACCATCTTAGCAGACAACACCCCCCCCCCCAGTTTAAGAGAATACTGCAGAACTGCGAGAGCTTCTCCATCTGCACACTGTAGCATCCAAAGCTGCTGCACTCGACACAAACGCATGTACAAGTCTTCATGTTAAATCACTGTTAGTGTAAATAATTGAATCTGTGTTACTTAATCTTCATTCCATTATATAATTCTTTAGGTCAATAATGTTATTCTCAATGCAACTTTAAAATGGGCTTAGGGAGTTATTTTTTACTTTAAAAAAAAAAATTTTTTTTTTTAAACTTCTGCTCTGCCGCCCCGCTTGGGAAGCCGCTCCAGCAGATGCACATTCAGCGATAATCGCGGCTGCGAGCGGAACGCCAGGGGCACCGCCGCCCAGCGAGGAGACGGAAAGGTACGAGATCTGCTCCCGAATAAATTAGTCTTTTTAATTGTGCCTGAAGAGCTGAGAAAGCAGCCCTAGTTATGGCACAATCCACACCCTCCCCCCCAACCCCCCCCCCATGGCAATGACACTCAGCAATGAGAAAAAGTTAAGTTTCCCCCCTCTCCAACTCAACTACATGTATGAGCACAGACTCCCCCCCCCCCCCCCGGCACCTGCACATGCACGCAGACGCACACACCAGCACGTACTACATTACATTTATTTGGCAGACGCTTTTATCCAAAGCGATGTACAAAAAGTGCATTTCATGGTCATAGACAACTGCTAAACACAGGTTCAGTAAGGTACAATACTTATTTTGTACAGCTATTTCTAGCCAACGTACACAAACGTACACACACATGCACACACTCTCTCACACACGCACACGAGACCGCACACCGCCACGGGCCGTTAAGTCGGCCAATGCTCCCCACCATGTCAGGAGTGTCACGGTGGCAAATGAGGTCACGGGCGAATCAGCTTCCATCACGGTAAGAGCGCACGCCACGCACAAATCCATCTCTGCCGTTCGGGGGGGGGGGGGTTCATTAAACTGAGCTCCACCTGGCGCAGACGGCTTTCTGTTGAACACGATGCCTTACTGATCACAGTCTGAGCTCAACACAAGGAGCCGGCCCGTGGATTACCCACTCAACTGACAAAACAAACGGCACGATTTCTTTCAACTGTAATTCCGAACGAACGGATTTCACGGCCAAAAAAAAAAAAGAAAAGAAAAAGTCGTCATATTTACCAATCACAAAACAGCGGAAGGCCCACACCACAGATCACACACAACGGACACATGATAAAAACGGAACTAAAAAAAAAATAAATAAAAGTAAAAAGCAGAGCGCGATTTAGCATTTTGCGGCAGCGGCAGCGTGCTGCAGGGGGAGGGTACGTGGTACTGTGTACATACGTTAGTGGGGCTAACGCTACGCGTTCCTCAGACAGCAATTACGTATTCATTAGCGGCTGCGCAGCTGGGCGCGGTTTCCCGCCTCCCGCGGACAGCCACTCGCTCCCCGGGGCTCCGCCCCCGTTGCCTGGCGACAGACCCGTACCACAGACAGCCGGGAACGCGCTCCCGCTAGGGCACGTCACTGCTGTGCCTGTCCTGTCTAACGGTTTTTTTGTGGCAAAAAAAAAAATACGTCAGAACAAGGCATATCCAGAGTGCCAAATATTCGACAGCACACTGATAAAAAGGGGGGGGAAAAAAGACTCTTCAAACTGCAGAAAACACTGAGATCAAAAGACGTCTGGAGAAGTTGGTCCCTCTAACAAGCACCTTTTCAACAATTGTAGCAAAATAACTCACTGATGTTGATTCACTTGCGTACTGTGAGTTTTTGGTTATCCCAACATCAACAGTGGCCATACTGCGTGTGTGGTGTGAATCTAAACTAATAATGTTCAGTGATATAATGCTGTTTCAGCAGAAAGTAACGTGTCCTAAAAATACACAAAATAATAAATAAATAGCAAAAATATCAGATAAATAATCTCTACAGCGAAAGCCCTGACAGCAGGTGAACCTCCAAAAGAGGTGTGGTCAGGCAGGGAAGAGAGCTGGTTCAGAACTGGGGGAGTCTACTGTGTGTGTGTGTGTGTGTTTGTGTGTGTGTGTGTGTGTGTGTGTGTGTGTGTGTATGTGTATGTGTGTGTGTGGTGTGGTGTTAGTGGTGTCTGTGTGTGTATGTGTGCGTGTATGTGTGCGTGTGAGTGTGTGCGTGTGTGTGTGTGTGGTTGTAGTGTGTGTGTGTGTGTGTGTGTGTGTTGTGTGCGTGTGGTGTTGTGTGTGTGTGTGTGTGTGTGTGGTGTGATGTGTTGAGTATGTGTGTGTTGTGTGTGTCGTGTGTGTGTATGTGTGGTGTTGTGTGCGTGTGTGTTAGTGGTGCGTGTGTGTGTGTGTGTGTGTTTAGTGTGTGTGTGGTGTGGTGTGCGTGCGTTGTGTTGTGTGTGTGTAGTGTGAGTGTGTGTGTGTAGTGTGTGTGTGTGTGTATGTGTGCGTGTGTTTAGTGTGTGTCGTGTGTGTGTGTGTGTGTGTTTAGTGTGTGTGTGTGTGTGTGTTGTGTGTGTGTGTGTGTGTGTGTGTGTATGTGTGCGTGTGTGTGTGTATGTGTGCGTGTGTGTGTGTGTGCGTGTGTGTTAGTGTGTGTGTGTGTGCGTGTGCGTGTGAGTATGTGTGCGTGTGTGCGTGTGTGATATCCGTACCAGTGAAGCCCATCAGCGCTCCCTCTCGGGCCTGCCTGCGTAGCCCGTCTCCGTCCTGGTAGTCGATGTAAACGAGGTCGATGGCCTGCAGGCCGAAGGCCTTCGCCGTCACCACCACCTTCTGCCGCGCGTACAGAAGCTCCGCCGCGTCTTTTGTACGGGTCGCACCTTCATAACGGACACAAAACACAAACATACCAGGAACTGAATTTTATGGTACAGTGAGTCTAAAACTACACTCCCAATCGATACAAGTCAATCTGTGCAAAAATCATCGTTTCTGAATGTTGAAATCGTGTGAACCGCCATGTCGTGTGCAAAATGCAAAGATTTAAAGACATAAACCAATGCTTACAAGAGTACAAATTAATTACATTTTAACAAGTTAATTTAAAAATGAACATTGGATGCTGGCATTCTTAAAGAGATTCTGTGATATCAGGAATTATGGGAGAAAACCAGAGGTAAGAATGAGAAATCACACTGAAGGAAGAAATGAGAAATCACACTGGAAGGAGAATTGAGAAATCACACAGAAGGTAGAAAAGAGAAATCACATAGAAGACAGAAATGAGAAATCACACAGAAGGAGCACCTATGCTGGCGCAGAAGTCGTCAGAGCCGAACACCACGCCATCGTGGTGCAGGCCGACCCGCGGGCCAAGCTGGCGAACCTCCTCACAGACGGCCTGGGAGAGGGAGAGCAGCAGGAGAAACACAAAGAGTCCGTGTGTGTGTGTGTCAGTGTGTGTGTGAGAGTGTGTGTGAGTGAGATTGAGAGAGAGAATAAAGCCAGTGAATCCTGGCACTCAGTCAAGTCAGTCAAACAGCTCCTGTTAGCAGAGCCATTCCCACACTCACAGCATCTCCAACTGCCAGAGCTGTGCAGAGCTCACCAATCATATCGCCAGGCCGTAAGGTCAAAGGTCAGTGTGCTAATATAAAGGCAGAGGCTTCTGCAACTGATACAACTTTATTCCTCTCTGCTCTTTTTCAAACTCTGAAGAAGTGTGTGTGCAGCACAAACTATGACAAAGCAGCTTAGTTGGATGGAAGTGTGTGTGTGTAGGTGTGTGTGTGTGTTGTGCATTTCAAACCTAATACAGTGATTCAATGCCTTATCAAAGACATAAACAGAGGAATTAGATACACAAGACCCTCTGAATGTCTGCACTTCTCCATGGATGTGTACGGACGCTGGCAAAGAATGCTAACTGACACTCTTCATTTTAAATTTGTACATCACTTTGGATAAAAGCGTCTGCTAAATAAACGTAATGTAATCTGGGCTGTCGGGACCACATGTTGTTAAAAGCATGATTTCCCTCCGTTCACTTACCTTAAAGTTGAGCAGACCCACTGCCGTCTCCACGAAGGTGACCAGGCGAATGGGCTCGGCCAGGGCTCTCCCTTTCAGGCACTGCCCAAATCTGTCCACAAACTGAAAACAGGAAGAGCAGAATTCACTCGTTCTTAATGGATGAAATATTTGTCGGTGGAAAGAAGAAAAAAAGAGAGGGCAGGGATGAAGAATTAAGGCCCATGGTTTCTCCACGACTGAAAAAAACGACTGGATTTGCAGACTCCATTTTGTTATAAATACAAAAGAGATTATTGGCAGTAATGCTGGCATATATTTAAGATTTTTGAACATTTCCTTTCCCAAAAAAAGGGAACGTAATAAAAAGTTAGCAATAATGAAAATGTGGCTCATGTACCGCTAGGTTTGTCCACCTAAGTTTGTGTGTTTTCAGATGGAGGCCATAAAGTAAATATTTTTACTGTAATAAATGTAAGTTGCAGGTGGTGCAGGTAACTCTGCATGAGAGGGGCGACACAGGAGACACACCCGGTTTCGTGACCGCTGTTGTTTTTTTGTTTTTTTTGTTTTTTCCATGCGCTAGTCCCTCTCCGGCTCACCTAAGGAGGCTCCATAATGAAGTTTAGCTCTTTCAAGACCAAAGCATTCCGATTTTTTCCAACAGACCAGTTCACAGCTAGCCCTGGCCTGCCAGTGGGGACGCCCGAATTCCAAAAATCTATCATCTGGAAACACACAAAAGCGCCCTCCGCCAGAGCCCTCCTTTCAAAGCCAGTTAAAAAGAAAAAGGAAAATAAGAAAGAAAACCCCCTAAACCAGACTATAAATCTGTTCGTTTTTTTTGTGTGTTTTGTTTGTTTCCTGTCCACATAAAACATGGGACAAACACGTAGAGGGGCTAAAATAACCTCAGGTAAGCTAAAGCTATTTTTTGTTGTTGTTGTTGTTGTAAATAAGGACTAAAATATACCCCCGCATGCGCGAGCTTTAATTCAAAGAATATTCCTTTATGGAGGGATTTTTTTTTTTTTTTAAAGGGGGGGCGATCTTAATCATCTTTCCATTCAGCCTCAGTTGGATAAATCATATCTGAGAGATTTGCATAAATATAAACCATCAAAGACTTTTCATCTTCAAAGGGGTTTTGGAGACCCAATAAGCTTTGTACTGTAATCATCTGGGGTCACAACCCGGCAGGAGTAACGCTGCTATGGCAACAACAAAAAAAAATGGAGGGGAAAAAAAAAATCTAACACTGAAGGCTTAGCATAATGTTCCCCCCCTCCTAAAAAAAAAAAAAAAAAAAAAAAAGAGAGAAGGCTGTGCTCACCCCCCCCCCCCCAAAAAAAGAGAACTTCCTTTGGAGGGGGATCTCACGTCCTTGATGCTGGCACCGGCGCTTGAATTTTTGGGGTCTTTTGCCCGAGATGGGCCGTTAGCCAAAATAAATGTTGGCCGTTGTCTGGAAAGATGCTGTGCGTGGCCCGGATAAACGGGCCGAAAATGTAGTCAGAAATAAGAAGACGTGTAGCGCGCGGCTACTGGAGAGCGTAGCGCGCGGCTACTGGAGAGCGTAGCGCGAGGCTACAGGAGAGTGTAGCCCGAGGCTACTGGAGAGTGTAGCGCGAGGCTACTGAGAGGTAGCGAGGCTATTGGAGAGCGCGCGAGGCTACTGGAGAGTGTAGCGCGAGGCTATTGGAGAGTGTAGCGCGAGGCTACTGGAGAGTGTAGCGCGAGGCTATTGGAGAGTGTAGCGCGAGGCTACTGGAGAGTGTAGCGCGCGGCTACTGGAGAGCGTAGCGCGCGGCTACTGGAGAGCGTAGCGCGCGGCTACTGGAGAGCGTAGCGCGAGGCTACAGGAGAGCGTAGCACGAGGCTACTGGAGAGTGTAGCACGAGGCTACTGGAGAGTGTAGCACGAGGCTACTGGAGAGTGTAGCACGAGGCTACTGGAGAGTGTAGCACGAGGCTACAGGAGAGTGTAGCGCGAGGCTACTGGGGAGTGTAGCGCGAGGCTACAGGAGAGTGTAGCGCGAGGCTACTGGAGAGCGTAGCGCGCGGCTACTGGAGAGCGTAGCGCGCGGCTACTGGAGAGCGTAGCGCGCGGCTACTGGAGAGCGTAGCGCGCGGCTACTGGAGAGCGTAGCGCGCGGCTACTGGAGAGCGTAGCGCGCGGCTACTGGAGAGCGTAGCGCGCGGCTACAGGAGAGCGTAGCGCGCGGCTACAGGAGAGTGTAGCAGGAGGCTACAGGAGAGTGTAGCGTGAGGCTACAGGAGAGTGTAGCGCGAGGCTACTGGGGAGAGTGTACAGCGAAGATACTGGAGAGTGTAGCGCGAAGATACTGGAGAGTGTAGCGCGAAGATACTGGAGAGTGTAGCGCGAAGATACTGGAGAGTGTAGCGCGTGGCTACTGGAGAGTGTAGCGCGTGGCTACTGGGGAGAGTGTAGAGCGAAGATACTGGAGAGTGCAGCACGAGGCTACTCGACAGCGCTAAGATTAGATTAGAGGGCCATTAGCAGGACTTTTGAGCCATTGCGAGTAACAGGCACGACTTTCGCTGGTCAGAGGGGGACAGATCGCCACCTTCCTGACGAAATGTTTATTTACCGTAGAGTGTAAGAGGTGGAGCGTGCGTGCGAGTGTGTGAGAGAGTGTGTGTGTGTGAGTTTGAGTGTGCGTGTGTGTGTGAGTGTGTGAGAGACAGTGTGTGTGTGTGTGTGTGTGTGTGTGAGAGAGTGTGTGTGTGTGTGTGTGTGTGTGTGAGAGTGAGTGTGTATGTGTGTGTGTATGTGTGTGAGAGTGTCTGTGTGTGTGTGTGTGAGAGTGTGTGTGGTGTGTGTGTGTGTGTGTGAGTGTGTGTGTGTGTGTGTGTGTGTGTGCGCGTGTGTGAGAGTGTGAGTGTGAGTGTGTATGTGTGTGTGAGAGAGTGTGTGTGTATGTGTGTGTGAGAGAGTGTGTGTGAGTGTGTGTGTGTGTGTGTGTCGCGTCTTCATTGTTCTGCTGGCGGGTGTTGTGGTGTCTCGCGCCAAATCCGTCCCCCGGCTGTCAGTTACGGCGGGGCTGTGGACCCGAGCGCCACTTATCCGCCATTAACTAAAATTCCACCCCACCCCCGCCGCCCCCTCCCTCCTGCCCCGGCCCAGACACTCCACCCGTAAGCTGGCAGATCCAGAACTCAACATGTATCAGACAAATCAGAGGAAAAGGGGGAAAGCAATAAGACAGCAAGTGGACGAGTTTCAATTAATTTTCTTCAAGAGGACGGGTGGGGGAGGGGCAGGGGGAGGTGAGGTTTGGGCGTGAGGGTGGTTGTGGGGGTGGGGGGGGGGGGCGGTTGGGGCAGATTAAATGTTTCCGGCCTGCTGAAGTGTTCATTTCACAGAAAAAGGGGGACGAGGAGAAAGGGAAAAAAAAATTTGGGGAGGGGACCGGGAGGGACGGGGGCGAGGCGGGCCTTTCAGTGCCGGGCGGGGCGCACCCCCAGCAGCGCCCAGCGAGAGCGCGGTCTGCTCAGGAGTTTTCGGGAGGATTGTCCCGGGCACAAAGGGGGGGGAGTTACGCTCGTTATAGTCCAATAAGCCTCGGCAGTCAAACCCGGGCCGTCGGAGCACACAATGGGGGAGCAAAAGATTCCCCCACAAAAGGAAACAAGTAAGCCCATCTTTCAGTTACAAATCAGTCCCGAGGCTGCCGCTCTCCTAATACAAATACAAAACGCAGGAAAATAAACAGAGGGCTTTACGGCCCCGGGTACAAGGAGGGGAAATAATGAGCCCTGTTCTCTCAAAAGACAGGGAAGCCAGCGCGGAAACCAGCGCGGACAAGGAGAGGGAGTCCATTAACGTACACAGCCATGGCCACGGGGCGAAGGACATGCCAGAATATTCCAGGTAAAATCTGTATTCAACAGTGTTGAAAAAAAAGGTTTTTTTCTTTTACAACAAAATCTTTTGAATTAAAACAGCAAGAGGAGGGGTGACAGGGGTGAGGGGGATGTAACGTCTACATTACATAATTAATCAAACAGCCAAATAATACCATTACAGTCTATTCAACAGTCCAACTGCCGCAGCGTTGAATGTTTCATTGTGGAATAATTACCAGCACATGTAAATTTGCATTAATCTAAGTGAGGTGCGGTACTGTACATATGGTGAGTAATGTAAGTATGGTGTGTAATATAAATATGGTGAGTAATGTAAGCATGGTGTGTAAGTATGGTGAGTAATGTAAGCATGGTGTGTAAGTATGGTGTGTAATGTAAGAATGGTGTGTAATGTAAGTATGGTGAGTAATGTAAGTATGGTGTGTAAGAATGGTGTGTAATGTAAGTATGATGAGTAATGTAAGTATGGTGTGTAATGTTATTATGGTGAGTAATGTAAGTATGGTGTGTAAGTATGGTGAATAATGTTAGTATGGTGAGTAATGTAAGTATGGTGTGTAAGTATGGTGAGTAATGTAAGTATGGTGTGTAATGTAAGTATGGTGAGTAATGCAAGTATGATGTGTAAGTAAGGTGATTAATGTAAGTGTGGTGTGTAATGTAAATATGGAGTGTAATGAAAGTATGGAGTGTAATGCAAGTATGGTGAGTAATGAAAGTATGATGAGTAATGTAAGTATGGTGTGTAATGTAAGTATGGTGTGTAATGTAAGTATGGTGTGTAATGTAAGTATGGTAAGTATGGTGTGTAATGTAAGTATGGTGTGTAATGTTAGTATGGTGAGTAATGTAAATAAGGTGTGTAATGTAAGTATGGAGTGTAAGTATGGTGTGTAATGTAAGTATGGTGTGTAATGTAAGTATGGTGTGTAATGTAAGTATGGTGTGTAATGTAAGTATGGTGTGTAATGTTAGTATGGTGAGTAATGTAAATAGTGGATGAGTATGTGTAAGTATGGTGTAATGTAAGTATGGTGAGTAATGTAAGTAAGGTGAGTAATGTAAGTATGGTGAGTAATGTAAGTATGGAGTCTAAGTATGGTGTGTAATGTTAGTATGGTGTGTAATGTAACTATGGTGAGTAATGTTAGTATGGTGAGTAATGTAAGTATGGTGAGTAATGTAAGTAAGGTGAGTAATGTAAGTATGGTGAGTGGTAATGAGCAGGGTATGTAACTAGTGAGTAACTTGGATGGTGAGAATGTAAGTGGGAGTAATGTAAGTGGTGAGTAATGGGTGGTGCAGAAATCTACACACAGGCTGAATGTCGGTGGGTGTCAGACACACACTCTACCCACAGGTGAGAAGTGTGGAGGTGAAGGTGGGTGTGTGCAGACCCACACACTCTCACACACACACACACACTCTCAGACCCACACACTCTCACACACACACAGGCTGAAGCGGTGGTTGGTGGGTGTGTGCAGACCCACACACTCTCACACACACACAGGCTGAAGCGGTGGTTGGTGGGTGTGTGCAGACCCAGTGGTTTTGTGTCTTTCGCTCGTCACTCAGTGAAAGGACCGTGTGCCCCGGCGTGACTCCTGCTCCCTCCCTCCCTCCATCCCTCCCTCCTCCCTCCCTCCCTCCCTCCCTCCCCTCCCCACACACACACACCCACGCATGCACACACATGCGCAAAACATCAGATGACCAATGACAGACAGAGAGGTATGGACACCGCAGCCTCATCTCACCCCATTGGACAGGAGCTGAATAAAGATCCCAAATTCAGCCGCATATAGCGATGCAGATACTGGGCGTAATATGGGTTTCATTCCTGCTGAGGACAGAGCTGCTGAGAGCTGCAGAGGTCAGAGGAGCAGCAGAACACCTGCCGGTGATTAGAGAGCACAGAGACGCAGAGCTGGCCAGGAAGCAGATCTGCACTAATTAAAACCACTAGTTAAAAACTTCCTGCCTTTTGCCCCAAGTAGCTGTAAGAACCAGACACCCCCCCCACCACCCCCCCTGTCCTTCCCCCTAGTAAAGACATTGTGACTCCTTTCAGGCTTTTTCAGAAGTCATGCAGGGCTGTGAACACACAGACACACACGCAGAGTCTCACACACACACACACACACGTGCAGAGTCTCACACACACGCGCACACGCACTTCCGTTCCTTCCCATGGGCTGATTCCATGGGATCCATGAAAGAATAATTTCTGTGTGTGTGTGTCAGTGTATGTGTGTGTGTGTGTGTGTGTGTGATTGTACATGTGTGTAGGTGTGTGTGTGTGTGTGTGTTGATACTGTGTGTGTGTGTATAGGTGTGTGCGTGTGATGTGTGTGTGTTTAGGTGTGTGTGTGCGTGTGTGTGTATAGGTGTGTGTGTGTGTGTGTGTGTATAGGTGTGTGCGTGTGTATGTGTGTGTGTTTAGGTGTGTGTGTGTGCGTGTGTGTGTATAGGTGTGTGTATGTGTGTGCGTGTCACAGCGGGGGTGCTGGGTAGGGGACGTGCGTGTCACAGCGGGGGTGCTGGGTAGGGGGCGTGCGTGTCACAGCGGGGGTGCTGGGTAGGGGGCCTGCGTGTCACAGTGGGGGTGCTGGGTAGGGGACGTGCGTGTCACAGCGGGGGTGCTGGGTAGGGGGCCAGCGTGTCACAGTGGGGGTGCTGGGTAGGGGGCGCAGGTAGACCCCGCCGGCCCGAACGCACAGCTGAGAGCCCCACACGAAGGCGATCAGGACGGCCTGTTTAACGAGGGCCCCCGTCTCCTGCCCCGTGAGGAACGGACATCCGCGCCGCGCCCGTTTATAGGGAGAGCCACGGGGCCCGTCCGACAGGAAGCCGGGGCCCGTCCGACAGGAAGCCGCAGCTCGTCGTCAGCGGACCCCAGAGCGACCGCATTCAGGTTCAGGTTCCTCCTGCGTTGTGAGGTTCGGGAGTCACATGACCAAGCCAGGAGGCTCAAGAGCCACTTGGAGCAGAGTGCCGTTTGTGTGTGTACCGAAACCTTCCCATCAAACACCCCCCCTCCCCGCCCCCGCCCCCGCCCCCGCCCCCTCTCACGGGCGAGAGGGAAACGCTGATGGGCCTGGATGGTGGGCTTTTGAGAAATCTTTTGTTGGGTTTGCAGTGACAGCCGATCGCATGGCAAGCTCTTAAGTGGCATCGGGCTCTTCAGCGAGCCACAGTGGGTGGAAGTTGAAATTATATTTATTCAGAGGCATGTAGGACTTCCAAGTCAGATTTCAAAATGTCATCTGGTTTTTTTTTTTGAGCGACTGCCAAGAAAAACACTCCGTTTCTCTCCCCCCCTCCCGGCTTGGAGATGCAGATCAATTCCCGTTTTACAAAGAGGAGGAAAAGTTTGTTATAATTCCCTTTGAAGGCCTGTGGTTTCCTCTTACTTTATGAGTTCATACATGAAGACCACGGTGTTCTTTAAAGATGGGGAGGGGATGGGGGGGGGGGGGGAGGAGAAAAATGTCACGGCTATTTTTAGCATTTTTCGCTTTTCTTGTTTTGCCAGGTTTACAAATGTCCTACCTCGTCCCCGAGCCCCTTACGAGCAAACTTTCCATCTCCCCCCAGAACCGGAGTGGGAAAAAAAAACCGCTATAGACGTGAAAATGGATTTCGTTTGGCGATTTGATAGTGCAGCGTAAGGCTCTGAAAGGTCGCTGTTGTACTCATGGAGAAGCAGTTTGGTTCTTCTCGGGGACAGGTCAGCGCGCGGGACGGCGATGCGTTCGCTCTGCGGCGGCCGCTGCGCGGACGGGCTCGGCTTTCAGCCGCTCTTCGCGGTTTGGCGGCTCTCGGTTCCGAGGACTCGCGGCGTCGTCGTGGCGATTCATTACCGCGCAGCGGCGGAGGGCAGCGCTCGGCGGAAACGCAGAGTCAGCGTACCGCCATCCACCCGTTACCAAGCGGCCATTCACCCTGCGCTGGACACAATGAGGCTCCAGTGCGATATACACACCGCCCTCCATAACGTTTGGGACAAAGACACATCTTTTTTTTTTTTTTCTTGATTTGGCTCTGCACTCCACAATTTTAGATTAGCAATCAAACAATTCATACGTGGCTAAAGGGCAGATTCGCAGCTTTTATTATTTTTTATTATTTTATTTTTGACAAATTCGTTTTTTAATACACAGTTCCTCCGATTTTAGCGCTCCATAACGATTGGGACAAATGAGTTCCCAGGTGTTTCTGATTAGTCAGTACATATGTGCGCACACTCTCACTCTCACTCTCACTCTCACTCTCACTCTCACTCTCACTCTCACTCTCGCAGTTCAGCGCTGCTACAGGCAGAAGCGCTGAGCGCGGGTTCGAGCTCCAGCTGACTCACCCACTGCACTTCCTGAGTGTCCTCCAGCTTGGGCAGCATCAGGGCGGGGGCAGCACGCCCTCAGGCGGCCCCAGTCGGCCTCGCAGGCCGCTGACCCCGTCCCCACAACTCCGTGCTCGGCACTGCCCGCCCCTCCAGGTCTCGCCTCGCGCCACACACACAGAGACACACACACACACGCACACACACAGAGACACACACACACCCACAGACCCAGACGACAGACACGACACAGACACAGCACGACAATCAGCCAGAACAGACCAGACGCAGACACACACAGACACAACAGCACAGCACGACAGACACGCACACACACGACACACACACACAGAACCACACCCCAACACCACACGCACAGACACAGCACACACAGACACAGCACAGCACACAGCAGACACACACACAGACACACAACACCAGACACACAGACACACCACACAGCAGACAATGACTGATGACGACTGGCCGTCTGAGATATCAACTTGGCGCAACCATCAGATTCAGTGGATGTGGAATCTGTGGCATTTTCACAAACAGAGTTAAGACTTTTTATTCCCCTTCCTTCCGCCACACCCCCCCCACCCCAATCAGGGGTCAACTTTATATTACAATTAAAATTGTTATTTTGATTAAGAAAACAAAAAAAAAACGGTGAAGGCAGAGATATCACAAAACAAAACAAAAAAACTAACTAATTTTTTTAAATATGGAAAAAAAGAAAATGAAAACCAGGGCAGACAGACAAAAACAAGATGTGCAAAACAACCAGGGATGGCAGACAGACCGATGTAGAACAAATACGGGCCCAACAACCAGGGGGAGTAAACGTACACAGACATGGATAAATGAGGAGTGAGATATTAAAGTAAAAAGCCCTCCCCCCCGCCCCCCACCTCACCCAACAGAAACATTCCCCAGTACATACAGAAACTACAAAAGCGCGAAAGCCACGGGAAAACATGCAAACAGCAGCCAAACCAAAGTTGAACTTCAATCAACGATGACTCTCTTTTTCATCATTTGAGATCGGTCTTGTCTGAGACTATCGTGGCTCACAGTAGTGAAGACCAATTCAATCCAAAGGCAACAGCACATTTCAGCGACCCCTAAACTTGCACACACTTGCTGGAGCCTGAATCTGGGGCAAAGTGCATTCAGAGCAGAGTTTCTGGGCAATTGTAAGTTTGGCTCCCTTGTCATCAAGATTTTGAATAGAAGCAACATTTCATGCACTTCACAAAAACCCTTTGGTGAATACAAACCTTTTCAGCTCTCAAATATAGTCCAAATTTATTCCGCAGCCCAGTTATGCACAAAAAATAATAATGAATCCAATTTGCAAGTCTTTTGTACATTCAATTGATAATGAGGACGAATGAATATAGGCAAAATCTGCATCAGGAAAATTGTATTTGTTATTACGGTATATTTAACGGTTAAAGAGTAAAAAAGAAGCACCGGGCACTAAATAAATCATTCAAAGAAAGAACATTCTGTTCCGGGCTGACACCCACAAAATCAAACTAAGAATTGCATGCGTTGTTTTGCTTATTATCTGGCAGCACAAATGTATGAAGCAAACAAATGTATTCAAAAAGTTATAACGAAAATAAATAAATAAATAAATCACTTTTGGGAATAAAAGCCAGAAGGACGGGGGGGCAGAGAGCACAGCGCGTGATGATGATATAGCTACAATAGAAGGACGATATAGCTGCTAAAGCAGGACGATATAGCTACAATAGAAGGACGATATAGCCGCTAGGGCAGGACGATATAGCCGCTAGGGCAGGACGATATAGCCGCTAGGGCAGGACGATATAGCCGCTAGGGCAGGACGATATAGCCACTAAAGCAGAACGATATAGCCGCTATAGCAGGACGATATAGCTGCTATAGCAGGACGATATAGCCGCTAAAACAGGACGATATAGCCGCTATAGCAGAACGATATAGCCGCTATAGCAGAACGATATAGCCGCTAAAGCAGGACGATATAGCCGCTAAAGCAGGACGATATAGCTGCTATAGCAGAACGATATAGCTGCTATAGCAGAACGATATAGCCACTAAAGCAGAACGATATAGCCGCTATAGCAGGACGATATAGCTGCTATAGCAGGACGATATAGCTGCTATAGCAGGACGATATAGCTGCTATAGCAGGACGATATAGCTGCTAAAGCAGGACGATATAGCTGCTATAGCAGGACGATATAGCTACTATAGAAGGACGATATAGCCACTATAGAAGGACGATATAGCCACTATAGAAGGACGAAACAGTCGCTAAAGTGAAGACATAGCTGCTACAGCAGGACGATATAGCTGCTACAGCAGAAGATTTAGCTACAATAGAAGGACGATATAGCTGCTAAAGCAGGACAATATAGCCGCTAGGGCAGGTCGATATAGCCGCTAGGGGAGGTCGATATAGCCGCTAGGGGAGGTCGATATAGCCGCTAGGGGAGGTCGATATAGCCGCAAGGGCAGGACGATATAGCCGCTGGAGCAGGACTTGGCGCTAGTGGGTTTGTCAAGGCTAAGTGTGGAGGGGTCTGCGGGACCAAACCCTAAAACCGGAATCTCCCACAGCCCTGCTGAGTTCAGGCCCACGGCCAGGCTACCCTGCCCACCAGCAGGCCTTGTTTACAAATGGAGGCTTTGTAACAGCGCGGACAGGAAGCAGGGGTGGAGTCCGGGACGGGATCAAAGCCCATCGTCGGTCCAGCGTCTATCGGCCAACGGCAGCACACGCCAGCAGACACGAAACAGATGTGGGCTTCAGGGAGGGTGAAAGGGGGGTTTGGTTCTGGAGGGGGGGGGGGGGGGGGTAACACGGAGATTCCGCTGGAAATGTGGTGTGAGTTAAGCCTCGTGAGGAAGCGGTAGCCGAGGACTTGTCAGGTCAGCTCAGAGACGGGCCCGGCGAGAGCGGGGGCTGGGCCCGGCGGTAATTAGCGATGCTCCCTCTCGCCGTGGGGACGGACTGTCCGGCGCGGCTGGGAGAGAGGGCCGATAACCAGGCCTGAAAAGGGAACCCCTGGGCCTGGGACTGTCCCAAACCAGCAGGACAGCGCTGGGAGATTCCACACCATACCCACAACATTCACAGAACGCGTTACAGTGCATCGCTCTACGAAAATCACAACGCCAGTAATAATAGCTTTATTTACTTAGAACCTTTCGTACAGAATGCAGCTCAAAGTGCTTAAACGGGAATAATAAAAACAATGGAAGACAGGGAATAACACAATGATCATATTCAATTAAATGTCACCACGCATTGTCACGCCCAAATCACAGGAGCACTCACTGGGGCGGCCTACTGCACCTCAGACTCGGGCATTCATAAAGCCATACTCGGATACCGTGGAAACGGAGACATGTGACCCCGAGGCTGCCAGGATTCACGAGTACGGCGAGCCTCCTCGACCAAAACGAACCGAACTTCGCACGCGCACCAGTCACGAGCCGAGCGGGACGGCGTCTCGCGTGTCGAACCCGGACAGACGAAAACAGAGAGGGGGCAGTTTTAACGGCCGGCTTCAGGAGGGGATGAGCCACATTAAATACGATATTTTAAATCCCTCCTGAGTAATCGGAGACCCGTAGCGAATCGCGCGCTGTCTTTCCAATGCTCTTTACGACTTGAAAAATGCAGTCATAAAGAGGGGAGGAAGAGTCATCGGAGACAGCCGTGCCTTTAATCCCGGGTGGGGCACACGTATAACCCGCTTGCTCCCGTGACTCGACGGAGGGGGCGGTCCGGAGGGTCCCGTTCTGGTGGGCGCAAGCCGGCTTCTGAATGAAGCGCTTTGAGAAGGAAACGCTTCGACTTTAACGGATTCCTCTTCCACGCGGCCGCTTCAAAGGCCTCTCTGTGATCAACCAGCGTCCGCCGGCGTGCGCGCGAGCAGCTCAAGAGGCGACATCTTTGATTTCCGACATCATCGACTCCCTCGTTAAATCTCAACGTGACCGAGATGGCACACACGTGAAATTCTAGATGTATTTTTTTTTTTCCCCCCCAGATACCCTTTCAAGTGGAAAAATCTTGACCCCTCTCCTCACAAAGGCTGACTCCTACACATAAAGAGAGAGAACATCACATTTTGGATTCCAGCAGAGTGAGAAATGACATTACGTTAAAAAAAAAATCACTTAGCAAAATGCTCTTATCCAGGGCGACTAACCAGAGTGGAGTACATCTGTGTTAATCACAGAAATACTATAGTGAGATTTCACCAGGCTAAACACAGAAGGCCCCTTTATTATCAGAATGTGTGAAGTCAACCAAAGAAACTAACAACTAGTATTGTTGACCAAAGTGAATATCACTGTACAGCTACATCTATAATATCAAAACAGGAAATGCAAAAAGAAAAAAGAGAATAGGGGGAGGGTCAGGTGGGGGATCAGTGGATCCATGTAGCATTCTGAAGAGGTGAGTCTTCAAGTCTACATCGGGAAGATGGGCAGGGTTTCGGCTGTCCTGACTGCAGTGGGAAGATGGGCAGGGTTTCTGCTCTCCTGACTGCAGTGGGAAGATGGGCAGGGTTTCTGCTGTTCTGACCGCAGTGGAAAGATGGGCAGGGTTTCTGCTGTTCTGACTGCAGTGGGAAGATGGGCAGGGTTTCTGCTGTTCTGACTGCAGTGGGAAGATGGACAGGGTTTCTACTGTTCTGACTGCAGTGGGAAGCTCATTCCACCATCAGGGGGCCAGAACAAACAGGAGACGTGACCTTGAAGCACAGACGTGCAGGAGGGAGAGAGGAGGAAGAGAGCTTGTAACCAGGAGGTTGCAGGTTCAAGTCTAAGCCGGTTGCAGTAATAATAATTCTAAGGGGTCAGTGCTGAGCACGTCATTATTCCGCGGCTAGCCGTGTGAAAAACCCGCCGGCCCCCACAGAAAGCCGTCTCCCGGTCGGGCGATGGGTTTCACGGCGAGATTTATGCCCACTTTTATTACCGCCGTCTGCTTACTGTAGGGTCTCTCTCTCACAGCTGCCTTACGGAACATTCCAGAACCATAACGCACCCTGCGGTGTTCCCCCATCAAACGGCCGCGCGGGGCCTCTCCTCGCCAAGCAAAACACGACCCCCGAAACTCGATAAGCGGGGCCGGGGGGCGCACCGGGGTTCTCCTCCGCTCCAGCGTTCCAGCGACACGGTTCGGCCGCACTGCATTGTGGGTGCCCGGCGGACGGCGATGCGAAGTTCCAGGGTGAAGCAGACTGACAGGCCTCCAGAGCAAGGGGCAGGATACTGGACCGCCTTAAAGGGTTAATAATAAGCAAAAGGCACTTGGAGGGACTGGAACTGTACACCCACTGGAGCAAGCGGATTGGGGGGGTGGGGTATGGGGTCCAGAAGAGGGGCTCGATAGTTGTCAGGGCAGCATTTCGCTGTACCCCAGGGACCGGGGGTGGTCCTGCACGGAACACCAAAACAGCAGGACTCAAAGCGGGTAAGAGATTTCACTCTGTGCACAGCTGACTGACAGAACACGCTTTTCTTTTTAAAAAAAAAAAAAAGAAAAAAAAGAGGTTTGAAACATGGCTGTCGCACCCCCCGTTACCCGACTGAAACAGCGCGACGCCTCGAACATTACTGCTGATCCGCGGGTGCCGACACGCCGGGGGGGAGGGGGGGGGGGGGGGGCGTCGTTCCTGACACCCTCGTGAGCGCTGGGCGGTCGTTCACGGCAACACCGCCGCTCGCAGGCAGACTTGCAGCGACAAAAAATATTTCAGGCCCCAGTTCAGCCGTGAAACGTTTCACACCCACGTGCCCCCGGGGGCCTGCGCTGTAACCCTGTCAGCCGCTTTCACTGGAGGAACGGAAGTCAGAGGAACTCGCGTTCAAATAAACCGACTCAGAAAAGGCCCTTAAAAACTGCAAGGTGGCCAAACGGCAGCTGGACCTCCGCTCCTCCCAGCAAAGGGGTGAAATGCCCTCGAACGCACAGACACTACGCTCTGCTCTCTCCAGCGAAGGGGTGAAATGCTCTCGAACGCACAGACAGAACGCTCTGCTCTCTCCAGCTTTCCATGCCCCTGCGATGCATGGCATCCACCGCCCTACAGCCCCCTCTCTTTGATGCAGACCGCGTGGAGCTATGCGCACCCTGGCCGTGCGTGATTTCTGTTCGTTAGAGAGAAACGCGTGCGTCTGACCGTTCACCCACACACGTGGACTGCAGCGGGGAGAGAACAGCTCAATGGGTGTCCTGCATTGGAGAGGCAGGAACTGCACGAGAGACTAGAGTGGCTTCCTGGAAAATAAAATAAAAAGTCTTCTACCCACAGCAATTCTGACCAGCGGCAACTGACGACATAGACATGTACAGTAACGTTTAATCAAGGAAGCAGTCCGTATATTTCAGAAAACACAGGGGTGTGAATGTTCAAAGCGCAGCTAATGATAACTGGACAAGTTCAGCCTGGAACAAACGGCGACACGCTCTTACATTCTCCCTCTCTCACACACACTCACTCACACACACTCTCCCTCTCTCACACACACTCACAAACACGCACTCTCCCTCTCTCACACACACTCACAAACACACACTCTCCCTCTCTCACACGCACTCACGAACACACACTCTCCTCTTCACACACACTCACAAACACGCACTCTCCCACTCTCACACACAATCTCCCTCTCTCACACACACTCACATCACGCACCTCCACCACACACTCTCCCTCTCTCACACACACTCACAAACACGCACTCTCCCTCTCACACACCACCGCACTCCCACTCCACACACTCCTCTCTCACACACACTCACACAGGGGCACTCTCCACTCACACACACTCTCTTCTCGACAACTCGAAACACACTCTCCTTCACACACACTCCAAACCACCTCCTCTCACACTCTCCTCTCACACACACCACGAACACACACTCTCCCTCTGCACACACTACTACACACACTTCCCTCTCACACAACCACGACACACACTCTCCTCTTACACGCACTCACAACACACACTCTCTCTTCACACACCTCTCCTCTCACATACACTCAGACACACTCTCCCTCTCTCACACACACTCACAAACACGCACTCTCCCTCTCTCACACACACTCACAAACACATACTCTCCCACTCTCACACACACCGCCAGGAATTCGACCCGTCACCTCAGCCGAAAAGCACATCTTCCCCCGTGCCTTTGCTGTGGATGGGCCCGCCTGGCCCCTCAGCGTAAGGCCATTCCCTCTGCAGGACCTAAATGAGAGCATCAGCGGCGCGTTTCTGCGGCGGGACCGCGGATGGCGGACGCGTGCGGGTTAAGGGGCGAGTTTCCCGAATCTGCCGTGTTTAATGAAAGGCTTTGATGCAGAGAGAATTTCATCGCGGGACCCACACCCATGTAATTTCGAAATGGAACGGAGGACCCAGCGAAACTTCAAAGGCGCTGGTGTGTTTAATGATACAGATGCCGGATTTTCACTGGAGCAGGCGTCTCATTTTCTGTGTGTAGGGAGCGAAACGGCGCCTGGGGGGGGTGGGGGGGGGGGGGTGGAGGATGAGGGGGGGGGATCTCAAGGACAGGTTCTCAGGGTTCACGCCACACACTCCCTGGGACTCCCTGGGACCGCCGTCCCCGCTCCGGACGTCCCTATTGGGAAAAGAGCATGCAGATCTTCATAAGGCGGAAAGCCTACATATAAACCTGGAGCCTTTTTCCAGATTTCACCATTGAAAAGAACTGAATTCCCCCCACAGACTGAAAGTCAATACGCTCACAAGCATCCAGGCATCAGGCTTCTCTTCCCAATGTCAAAACCTGGATTTTATCTGAACCCAAACACACCTGAACACAAACACACAGAACATACATACAGCTGATTTTTTTCTTCTTCCCCAAGTTGACCAATGGCACTTGGAAAAGGAAATCAGCAGGGAAAGGAACACATTAAATGGGAAATGAAACCACAGTAATTGGCCATCTGAAACCGCTCAGTCATTGTCCATCTTACGCCATGGTCTGAAGACATCTCTTCAGACTGTACTTGGATCTATCACTACTCTGCAGGGTACTTCCTATCTAGGATTGCTCTTACCACATCTATCCTATCTTGATCCTCCAGCACTTTCATATTGACACTTGTATCGCTATCTTGACATTTTAAGTCTATCATACCTAGCCGTCATGGCTCAGTCTAGTTTGAATGGTCATAACTTTCTGACCTAGCGTATGCTTACCATGTGAACTAGATTTGCTGTTCTTGGCTATGGATAACTGTTACGTAACGAGTATTGTACCTGTATTCTGAAGTTGTTCCAATGCCCTTTGGTATGCATTTACTTATGCTGCTTTGGATAAAAAGCATCTGCCAAATAAATGTAATGTAATGCAGTAACTCTTTTGCTTGAACAGATACATGCACATATAGTGACCCTAGGAGAAAATACCACAGTGAACACCGTCGACTCAAGACTCCTTTAGAAAGATAAGCGCTTCTGCGGCAGCTTCTGCACGGTAATGAGCATCTTCTGCAGGAGAAATGAGTCATGGCAGAGAATACTCTGCCAAATGAAGCCCTTCCTCTCTGAGCGACTGCATGTGCCTGTGCCACGCAGGCTGTGCCACTCTGGCTGTGCCACGCAGGCTGTGCCACACTGGTGGTGCCTCTCTGGCTGTGCCTCTCAGGCTGTGCCACACTGCCTGTGCCTCTCAGGCTGTGCCACACTGCCTGTGTCTCTCAGGCTGTGCCACACTGCCCGTGTCTCTCAGGCCGATACCCCCACCACTGCGTCACCTCTCAGCCTGGCACAGCCGCACCGCCAACCCACCCACATCAGCTCCGCCCCCGCCGGACAGCGCGCCATACGCGCTAGCTGCATGATGCCCACCCCGCTGCCAGCCTCTGATTGGACGGGCTGGTCCGTCTGGCCCTGTCAGCGGGCCGGGGTGCGTTTTCCGGGCGGACAGCCGAGATCAGCGCTCGCCTCCTCCTGGCAGCTCGGCCGATGACGCACTGCAGGGGGACATTCCTGCTCTCCTCTGCGCCTCCTCTCAGCTCCTCTCTCCTCTGCGCCTCCTCTCTCCTCTCTCCTCTGCGCCTCCTATCAGCTCCTCTCTCCTCTGCGCCTCCTCTCAGCTCCTCTCTCCTCTGCGCCTCCTATCAGCTCCTCTCTCCTCTGCGCCTCCTCTCAGCTCCTCTCTCCTCTGCGCCTCCTCTCAGCTCCTCTCTCCTCTGCGCCTCCTCTCAGCTCCTCTTCTGCGCCCTTCAGCTCTCTCTCTTGCGCTCCTCAGCTCCCTTCCTCTGCGCCTCCTATCAGCTCCTCTCTCCTCTGCGCCTCCTATCAGCTCCTCTCTCCTCTGTGTCTCCTCAGCTCCTCTCCTCTGCGCCTCCTCTCAGCTCCTCTCTCCTCTGCGCCTCCTATCAGCTCCTCTCTCCTGTGCGCCTCCCCTCCCGTGTCTCTTGGCGTTTCCACTGTGGTTTTCCAGTCAGGCGCGCGGTGGTTCTCTGTCCGCTGCGGTTCTGCATTCTGCTCATACTGTCTGGAGGCTGCCCACTGTGATCATTCACAAGGTGCATTTCACATTACCTTCACATCACACACAGGTGTGATTAACAGAATTTATCTCAAATTATCTAAATGTATTCACAAAGGGAAAAAGTATTCTAAAGCATTATTAAAGAAATTGCTAAATTAAATCTCAGTATTTTGGACCCTGATGTGTCGGTTCGTTTGCCTTATGGAAACTATGATCTCACAGCACTGATGATACAGGCTAACCCCTCTCCCAGGCAGGTGGGAAGTGTCTTCTTCACTCCTTTGTTGTGTGTGAACCTACAGACATACTACTGCTGCCACCAGCAGGACACTACAGAAACATCCAAACGATGCAGCACATGCACGCACACCACACACGTGTACACACACGCACACGCTCATGTACATGCACAGACACACACACAGACACACACACACGCACTCACATACACACACACTCACACACACACACACACACACGTATACACACACGGCTCCCTGCAGTAACTCGGGCTCATTACTCAGAGTGAACTGAGGGAAGGGATCCAGGCCACAGTGGCCTCTGACTGCACATCCTCCTCCGGCCAGCGGTACTTCCTGCTGCTCCTGAGCTCATTTACAGCTGGGCCGAGAGCATCGTGTCTCAGCTCAGTCTACGCCGGGCCGGGCCACTGCAAGGCCACGAGCGCGCGATTAACACTGCGGACACGGGAACCAGCCACGAGGGGAGAAAACACATGCACACACAATACACACACGCACACACACACACAAACACAACTATACACACACAAACACACACACACGCACGCACGCACACACGTGAGCACACACACTATACACACACACACGCGTGCGCGCACACACATATACACACACACACGCTTGCGTGCACCCACACTATACACACACAACCTGCACACGAGACCTTCAGAGCACACAACATGAAATCATGTTTGTCTGTGTGATGACTGGAGGGGAAAATAACTGAGCAGTCTGACATCTCCCTGAGCATCATGGGAGCTCATCCTGTAGAGGGTATGGGGGGAAGGGGGAAGGGGGGGGCGTAAGGGGGAGGGGGAATTCAATTTCAGTACCGTCCCCTCAGGTCATGTAGGAGCATCAGTAGACCTGTCGCTGATAAACGTGTTACTGTGCGCCCGTCACAGGGCTGAGAGAGCAGAGTCACACTGTCACTGTCAGCCTTCAGCCAACCACTACCGCCACCCACAGGACAGCGCCTCAAACAACACCCCGAGAGAGACGTCCCTCAAAACACACGCTGTGCCCCAGGGGGATAATAATAATAGCAACAATAACAATAATGATGATGATGATGATAATAATACTGATAATAATTCTCATCATCACAAGAATGTTAAAAAGGAAAAAACGGGAGGTGTTTCGCCTTGTTGCCCTGGGGACGGAACACTGCCCAAGCCGATGACCCCGGCGGGTGTGTGTGTGTGTGTGTGTGTGTGAGTGTGTGTGTGTATAGTGCGTGTGTGTGTGTATAGTGCGTGTGTGTGCGTGTGTGTGTGTGTGTGTGTGTGTGTGTGTGTATAGTGTGTGTGTGTGTGTGTGTATAGTGTGCGTGTGTGTGTGTGTGTATAGTGTGCGTGTGTGTGTGTGTAGCGCGTGTGTGCGTGTGTATAGTGTGTGTGTGTGTGTGTGTGTATAGTGTGCGTGTGTGTGTGTGTGTGTGTGTGTGTGTGTGTGTGTATAGTGTGCGTGTGTGTGTGTGTGTGTAGTGCGTGTGTGCGTGTGTGTGTGTGTGTATCTGAAAAACGATCGAACCGGCAGGGGAACACACCGCCGGCCCACTCTCACACCCCGGTGGAAGAGGCGGTCCCTCACGGCGAGGCCGCGTAGTCCCGCCATCTGGGGGAGAAATCGGGTGTGAGGTACGGGACTGTCCCAAGACCGGGCTCTGCCGCCGCGGCTCAGCGGGCAGCTCATCAGACCCAAAACTTCCAGGGACCAGGAGCCCGTCCGCTCTGGAGCCACCGAGAGGAGGAGGAGGAGGAGGAGGAGGAGGAGGAGGAAGAGGAGGAGGAAGGTGAGGAGTGCGGCTCCAGAGGGGAATGCGACGACTCAGATGGCGACCGCGGGGCTCACTCCCGCTAAACACACCTGTGAGAGCCCGCTCATCTCACTTCCTGTACAAATACCTCATTCTTCCAAGGGCATCCTTTAATATCCACTAAATACGACAGAGCAAACTTCATGCAAGACCACTGGAATTTGAAACAAAAATATATCACGGATCAGATTTCCCCCAAAATGTTCTTATTTTGCACCCTAGGTTTCTGCTTTTATTCTTTAACAGTTTCTCAGCCCATAAAAAGCAGCTGTCAGACAGAATTGCTGGACTAAATCAGGATCAAATCAAACCTGCGGCTAATCTGCTCACAGTGGCTCCATTTCCTTTTGTGGTTTTGCCATTAAAACCAAACCTCCATTCACACCAAGCTGGGAAACGGCGAAATGGTTTTGGTTTACAACAATTTTATTAACAGTTTCCTTCCACTGGCACACAGATACGAGGCGTACCGCAGGCCGTCCTACAGACGCAGGCAAACTGCAGCGCGATTTCTCCTGCAAAATGAACAGCCCAGAGAAACGGCAGCAAAGACGCCGGGGAGAAACTCGCGTTTATACTGCGCAGAAACTAGCCAATGACCCGCAGATTAACAGACCACTGGGGGTGACATACTCCACCTTTAAAGAGTCTTTAAACATTCACAGATGGTTTTTAAGTGGCCTGATACCCGTATATGAGGGGTACACATATTCCAGAGGCAACCCGATGGCCCACATTTCGCTGTTTATTGTCTTCTGGGGGAAATAAAAGGAGAAAAAGCAATGAGATCAAAACTCTGAAAAAGAGCAGCGCTTACTTATCGCAGCACAACGCCGTGGTGCAGGGTGAGCCATTAGCATGCTTATCTGCAAAGCTGGAGGACTCGCATTAAATTCTAATCGGCCCCCGAAAAAGGTACAAGGGGGCCAAACCGAAGGACCACTCTGCCTATTGAGGAGAGGACCCTCTTATAATGCCACCCCCCCCCCCCCCCACCCCCTTAAGATCACAGCCACTCTCTCTTCCCCCCAGCAGGATAATCCTGTACAGGCAGAACCTGGCGCTCAATGGAGAGAAAGGCGGAGAAGGAAAGGAAAAAAAAAAATAATTCTACGTTTACAATTATTTCTTGTAAGTGGCATTAGCACATAAAAAGGGCGATTCTGCGCGGCTTTGGGCCGAAATGGAGCTTAAACCGGGATAATCTTTAACCCTTTCAGAGCCCTTGGGTGGCGTAAGAAGACACGGGCCCCAGCCTGACAGAAGAGAACGCACAGGCCTACAGCACTCTACAGCCTGGGTCTGTATGAAAATCAATACGGTTGGCTATCGCCATGGAGACGTGGATGAATTTGGGTATAAATATGGGACAGGAACGAGGCACGGTGGTCATCACAGTGCAGTCTCCCTTTTTAAGCTCGGTCACCGCTGGAGAGTGGCATAATGACTCTGTGTTGAATGCTTGGTGCTGATTGGCTGCAGAGTGGATAGACTCTCAGACAGGTTTCTTCCTGGACCGGGATTAGCCTCCAGCGCTATCCCGCCATCGTTATCATCGTGACTTTAAAGGCTTTTGTGCCGATCTTTCTCCCCCGACCCCCCTCTTTATCCCTTCATCCAATCACGATTTCGCGGTGAGGCGAGCGGGGCCAATCGCAGGGCTGCGTGGGCGGGTTGAGAATGCCCAAAACCGCCCCAGGGTCGGCTAACGTCCCACGGTGAGCTCAGTGTGACGCGGTCACCTCGTTTAGAGGGAATGTGACGGCAGCCATTTTGGATCATATTACAAAAGAGGGAAAATTGCCTCTTGTTGTCTCTCAAACTTAACTTGCCATTGGCTGATTATTGTCCAAAAACAGTGTTTTTTTTTTTTTTCATGACATGAAATTAACTTTTGTTCATGAGGTGAAAATGAAACGCACTAAAACAAGCAGTGCCATGAGCGAGGAAAAGTCCGGTGCGGGCACATTTACACCAGCCGCTGAGGCTCTCTGGCAAACTTCAGCGCTGAAAAAACAGAAATCAGAAAAAGTCCAGAAGAGAAGAGAACCCCGTACTGAACCTGAACCCGAGTCCACTTCACTTCTGAACCTGGTAGTGAGGTAGTGGGGCTTGTTGCCAGGCAGGTTGCCGGGGGCGATGTGATGCGTTCTCACCTTCTTGTTGAGCGCCACGCCGTCCTCGCAGTCCAGCACGGCGCAGTCCACGTCCAGCGAGGCCAGCTTACGCAGCTTCCGCTCGTCGTTCCCGGGGACGTACAGCACCGCGCGCCGCGGCACGTATCCCAGAGTGCCGTGCAGCGAGCGGCGGCCATCACAGCGCCCTGGTCCTGAGGCACACAGCCAGGCTGCGCTGCGGCTGTCAGACACAGGTAAACACACAGCACAGGCTCTATCAGACACAGGTAAAAACACAACGCAGGCTCTATCAGACACAGGTAAAAACACAACGCAGGCTCTATCAGACACAGGTAAAAACACAACGCAGGCTCTATCAGACACAGGTAAAAACACAGCACAGGCTCTATCAGACACAGGTAAAAACACAACACAGGCTCTATCAGATGTAGGCAAAAACACAACACAGGCTCTATCAGATGTAGGCAAAAACACAACACCATTATTGATTAATGTCATGCTGAAAAGATTAGCATAGACTAACTGAACACTTAATAAAGAACCTATCAATGCCACCACTTCACATCGTGTGAGAGAGAGAGAGGTAGGGAGGGAGAGAGAGAGGCTCACTGACTGACTGACTTAACTCAACTAAAGAATTAGCGTTTGGACAGCACCACAAATCGGCACAACGGCCAATTACGGTTGGAAACAGGCGGCTGTTGGTAGCAAACAGCGGCAGAGGCTAGCTCAAACACCGCGGCTCAGCGTAGCGCCGAGCGGCGGCGGCTAGCACAAACACCGCGGCTCAGCGTAGCACCGACGGCTAGCACAAACACCGCGGCTCAGCGTAGCGGCGGCTAGCACAAACACCGCGGCTCAGCGTAGCGGCGGCTAGCACAACACCGCGCTCGCGTACGCGGCCGCCCGAGCACGTAGTTACGCGCTTGCAACGCATCGCGGTTACGCCGCCCGCATTTTAACGATCTGTTCTGACGGTCGGGTCGCTAAAAACAATTAGCGCTAACGAAGGGCCGGAATCACAGGAATCAAACACGTCTAATTACAATCAGGAACTGTTTTTTTTTCCTTTCGCCCGCTCGTGCTAATTCAATGCCTCTGGGAAGGATAATATTTGTTGATTGTGTTGCTTTTCTGCTGAGAGAGAAAGAGAAGAATGGGGGGGGATGGAGTGGGGGGGGGGGGACACAGCTCTGTGTTAAAGGGGGGGGAGTGTAAAGCGTTCTCTTCTTGCAAAAGGAGCTAAAGTCACTTCAATGGGCCCCTGATCCAGTCGTCCACGCTCACAGTGGCCCTGCGGTATCAGCCAGCCGTAATCTCGCCCAGGACGCCGCGGCCATGTTGTGCAATTAAAAGCAATTCAGGCAGTTATGGCGAGGAGCACTTTACAGGGCCCCCGCCCAGCGGCCCTGCGGGGCCCCCGCACGCCGGCCCTGCGGGGCACCCCGCCACTGCAGTGCTCAAATTTGGTCAGTGACAATGGCGGGTAAAGGGGGGAGGGCGGGATGTGTGAACCCCTATCGGTGCGGACGCGGGAACAGAGGGGGGGGCCAGGGGGGCCCCCATCGTCACTTGAGGGACAAAAACCTACAGTGCCCATATTGACAGGGGGAAACAAAAAAAAGCAAACAGCAAAATTGGAAAGAAAAACGGGGGGTTCGGTGGGAAGGAGTGTGGGGTCATGGTGGGGTGGGGTGGGGGGGGGACCCCAAATGGAAGGCTTCTGCTTTCAGTACATGCTGCTGCAGGGGTGAATGGCCAGAAAAATAAAAAAGAAAAGAAAAAAAAGACATCTTAAGTGGTCCACTTGAAAGCCGAATCAATTATAACGTAAGTGGGGGGGTGAGCTTGCAGGACAATGGCGCTGGTAATTAAAGAATACATTTCACAGAAAAGACGTGAGGGAAGAGGGTGCTTGGTGTGACCGGGGGGTGGGGGTGGGGGGCGATGTGGTACTACACAGAGACAAACAAAGAGAGCGTGTTCAGTTCAGTGTCTCATACAGCAGTGCCCCTCCCTGGTTCAGAGGGGGGGGGGGGCTCTCACTCTCCAAAACCTGCCCACCCCACCAGGGGGGGAGGGCAGTTGGCCCACGATGTACCTGACGGAGGGGAGTCCCAGGCTGGGGAAGTACACCGGTCAGTGATGCTCAGGCGGGCCTGACGTGTGTATGTCACAGCCTCTTTCACGGCTGGTGTCGTGTGCAGCGCGCATCGCGGGACTTTGATTTTATCAACAGGACCCCGGCGCGTGCCCCCCGCCGAGAACCCAGCGCTGGTGCCCAAATGCTCCACGCAGAGCTCCCTCCCTGCCGAACGGCACGGGCTCGGGGGGGGTCCCGCCAAGTCCAATCCCAGAACAGGAGGGATGAGGAAGAGGAGGAAGAGGAGGGAGAGAGTGGGGAAGTAATTCGGAGGCGTGTCTGTTTACGTGGGCACATCTGGAGCTCTGAGCCACCGCTCTCTCCTTGCGGTTGCCGGGGGTTACGCCCGGTTTTTTTCCGTTTTTCAGCCGCAACAAATTGGCGGGAAGCTTTATTGGTACGAGTCTGGCGTACAGCTCTAACGGCCCAAAGGAAATGTGCTGCCAAGATTTTAATCAGAACCGCACCGTGTTTCGCCAACTACACTTCAACAACTGTCCGCCGTTCGCGGTTAAAACGGTAAGTGACTGAGGAAGAGGAAATCATTTTTGATTTATGTACAAGGAAACAAAAACGTTCGGATTCTGAGAAGGGTTCAGACCTGGGGCGTCTCTTTTATCTGCAGAAGAGCAGCAGGTGAAGACTCACTTCAGAGAAAGCCAGTGGAACACATTCCCAACAGATTCACTTTCCACGCTTGAGCCCGAGCTTCTGATTTGAAAAGGGAGTCCAGCTCCAAAAAACACTGGGATTAATTGAGGAAATCCAAGCTGGAAAAAAAATCAGCCAGCGTCATTAAAGTTCAGTCTGGGTTCTCCCCTGGTCTGGTTCTATATTCACAACCCTACTACCCACCCACAATGCAGCAGCCCACAGGCATCTCAGACATGCTTTAAATCGAGCTCAAGCTCCTCCTGTTCCAACTGACAGCAGAAGCCCACGCGTGACTGTTAGCCTGAGGAATCCCTCTCAGTGAGAGCGTCCCTGTGTCCCTCTCACCAGCCCTCTCCTCTTTAGGTTTGCTTACTGCAGGCGGCAGTGGAGGAGAGTCAAGGTGACATCACTACACTCTACAACCCCTACGAGGCATTTTCACAAATCTGCTTTAAGAAACGCGAGATCTCTGAAACACAATGGATGCCTTTGATTGCCGTTTCAGAATGCTGATCGAGCGCTTTCGATCTGCGGTAGATAAACACATTACATTACACATCTGTCCCAAAAGAGAATTACCCACATGTGCTCGCAGATAATATTCAGAGAACCCTTCCCCAATACCGCCAACGCAACGCAAAGCCAAACACTCCCGCTTTAAAGTCAAACAGGAAGCCAGAAGTTGTGATTTTAATCCCATTTCCTCACATTCTGAACAATGACACCCGAATTTCAAAGAACCCCAAACACCCACAGTGTTCAGGCTCAATGTTCTCATGAATACTCTCTGTCCATATCCCTCCCACGCCTACTGACGATTAGGACAGATGCCCCGTTTATCACAAAACCATGTTTTATTATTCCTTTTCTGGTGTTCATCTTATATTTTTATAAGCAGAAAATGAACCAAATAAATGCCACAAAATATGCCCAATATTGCCAGGTAAATTAATTTTAAAATACAATCTAAGATTCATAACAATGTGGGCAGTCTATATAACAGTGTAAAGTCAACAGGCAGAAATCCGGGGTGATTTTTGACCGTGAGCTATCCTTCCAGTAGCAAGCAGAGTGTAGGGCAGGCAGTCATCTTTCTGTCCCCAGTGGAGAACTAGTCCAAAGATGGAGTCGTTTCTGTCCCATTCTCATTTTGAAGAGAATCACCCATGCCTCAGTCTTCTTCTTGCCTGGACGGGTGAAGCTCACTCCCCCACACATGTATTGAAACAAAGCTGTTTCTTCTTCTTCTTATCTTTTTAATAACAGGCCAGATTGGGTGCAATAAAACAAAAATACAATAAATGTTTTTGGCGTATTACAGTCCTGGGATAACCTGGACAGGGTCTTCTATTAATACATCACGTGCTTCAGAGATCTGCAATCTGGATTCCCTTTTTCAACATCTGTTCGATATTTCCCCTCCATTACACAATGATGTACGTTTCCTAAGTTTAACAATCCCTCCGGTGCGAGGCATTTCTATGGTACATTTGTGCGCTTGAAAGCGGATGATAAAACGGAGCGGCACCATAGACATCGCGGGCTGTAACGCGCTCGCGCCGAGCGGACTGTAAACGGACTTCAAGCGTCGGCCCTGCGTTTCTGAGCCTTTGTGGTTTTACGAGCGGCGGCGCGTCGCTGGTTCTCATTAGGAGGAGGAGGCCTTGACTCCGGCCTGCACGCGCCACACCGTCACCGCGGGAGGAAGCCCAGCGGCGTGACCCGCCCAAGGGGCTCGTCAGGAAAGAACCTTTCTGCCGCGGTCGCCGACGACGACCGCCACTTTACACGAGATCGCTAACAACGGGCCGACTGTGAGCCAAAACACCACCTCCGCGAGAAGCTTACGTCTAAGAGAACTCAGCATAGGGACAGCGTTACTAGGGCTCTGAATAAGGACAGCGTTACTAGGGGGACTGTGCAGGAGGACAGCGTTACTAGGGAGACTGTGCAGAAGGACAGCGTTACTAGGGGGACTGTGCAGAAGGACAGCGTTACTAGGGGGACTGTGCAGAAGGACTGCGTTACTAGGGGGACTGTGCAGGAGGACAGCGTTACTAGGGGACTGTGCAGAAGGACAGCGTTACTAGGACTGTGCAGAAGGACAGCGTTACTAGGAGACTGTGCATAAGGACAGCGTTACTAGGGGGACTGTGCAGAAGGACAGCGTTACTAGGGGGACTGTGCAGAAGGACAGCGTTACTAGGGGGACTGTGCAGGAGGACAGCGTTACTAGGGGGACTGTGCAGGAGGACAGCGTTACTAGGGGGACTGTGCAGGAGGACAGTGTTACTAGGGGGACTGTGCAGGAGGACAGTGTTACCAGGGGGGCTGTGCAGAAGGACAGCGTTACTAGGGGGACTGTGCAGAAGGACAGCGTTACTAGGGGGACTGTGCAGAAGGACAGCGTTACTAGGGGGACTGTGCAGAAGGACAGCGTTACTAGGGGACTGTGCAGAAGGACAGCGTTACTAGGGGGACTGTGCAGAAGGACAGCGTTACTAGGGGGACTGTGCAGAAGGACAGCGTTACTAGGGGGACTGTGCAGGAGGACAGCGTTACTAGGGGGACTGTGCAGAAGGACAGCGATACTAAGGGGACTGTGCAGGAGGACAGCATTACTAGGGGGACTGCAGAAGGACATCGTTACTAGGGGGACTGTGCAGAAGGACAGCGTTACTAGGGGGACTGTGCAGAAGGACAGCGTTACTAGGGGGACTGTGCAGAAGGACAGCGTTACTAGGGGGACTGTGCAGAAGGACAGCGTTACTAGGGGGACTGTGCAGGAGGACAGCGTTACTAGGGGGACTGTGCAGAAGGACAGCGTTACTAGGGGGACTGTGCAGAAGGACAGCGTTACCAGGGGGACTGTGCAGAAGGACAGCGTTACCAGGGGGACTGTGCAGAAGGACAGCGTTGTGTCCACTCGAGCAGCGCATGTGTCTGCAGGCTGTCCGTGTCTCAGGCGGCTACACGGCTGCAGCGTTATTACATCATAAAGGGTTATGAGGGACTCCTAAAGCGCTTCCACAGGCCTCACGGAGCCGGGCGTTCAAAAGAACACGCTGCCCAATCCGTGCTCAGCTCCACAGCGCTCAAAGACCGGGTACATCCCAGAATAAACGGATTAGGTTAACGCTGCTGCGACTGCCAGTGTTATTACTTAATTAGCAAGTCCCCCTATAGAGCATGACCTTTATAGTTCACACGTAATCTACATATACATTTATGGTGTGTATATTTATTGAATGGAATGTATACTTGATCATAAAATAAGACATACGTGTAGCCTTTCATACATACACTGGCAACCGTATGAAAATCTATTCTTGACAACATGGACTAATTCAAAAATGTGATTATTCATATAGGAATTAAATTAAATAGAATCAGTGGTAGCAGAGCAGGTAACAGATGTCTAAACTACACCGCACAGACTCAACATTCCAGGCCCGGTCCCAGCCAATGTGAACACTGCCCACTGAGCAGCTCTCAATATGCAGATTGCACAATTATTTCCAGAGCTGTGTCTAAAAGGCACGACATTACAGATCTGCGTTTCTGCTCTCCGATTATCAGCATCTTTTTAATATGCTAAGTACTTTCCAGGGTGTGCCCTGCTAAAGCTTTTAAAAAATATTCAGAAAATAAAAAGAGATGAAATTGGGGTTTAGGGGGAGAGATAGAGGACACGCTGCCTAAATTTGCCCCCCTCCCTCCCCACATCACAAAAAGCAAAAAAAAAAAAAAAAACGGTCAAAAGCCACTGATGTGTATCTGCTGTTTCTTCTATAATTCATTTATTTTTTAATTTATTTTATTAAAACTGCTCTCTTGTACTCACACACTCACAGAGCAGCGGCTACAGCCAGGCTAACGCTAGGGGAAGCTGACCCTCAGCACGAGGCTGCGTTTCAGTTCAAGCCCCCAGTTCTGGAGACGTGAGAAGTGGACTGGGTCAAGGGGGGGGGGGTGGGGTTGGTAGCCCAAATTAAGTGGTGGGGCACACAAAGGAACAGCCGAGGGGGCGAATGAAAGCCAGGCCGATTCAGTGCAGGCCCCGGACCACTGATCCCCCCCCCCCCCCCCCCGAATGAGATCAGCTGGTGGCGGCTGACCCTGCCAGGGTCTCTCTCTCTCTCTCCGTCAGTGTCTCTCTCTCTCTCTCTCTCTGTCCATCTCCCTCTTACTCTTTCCCTCTCTCTCTCCGCTGACAGTGCTCTCAGAAACAGAGAGGAAAGAGGGCCTGGCTTTAACTGCCTAACTGCTGATGCCCAGAGACCACGGCCACTTCAGCTGTCAGATATTACACCCCATCTCCTCCACCCCCCCCACCAACTGCCCCCCACAGGCCCCACAGAACTCCCCCCCCCCCCCACCCCTTAACCCCAGCCCCCCCACGGCCCCATCACCCTGCCGAAAGGGGGAGACATCTTCATCCGAGGCACCGGAAGAAGTCACGGAAGCAGAAACGGTGAGGCTAATTAGCCTCCAAGTTAAACTCAACGGGCCCTTGGCAACAGGTCCAGCGAGCTGCGGCAGCTGTGCGCCGATACAGATTCACGCAAATTAACATTTCTTTTAAACCGTCTGCTGCTCTGAGAAGCCAGAAGTTTGTAGCTTGTGCATACTTTTTTCTCCAGTGGAGAATCTCTTTTTAAAAGAACTTTGTCATAAATTCACTTTAGGTTTATAAGTTTCTTTATTTTTAGATAACGAACACTGCAGAGGGCACTGGGGTCAGCTTTTAACTTTGCGTGTTTAACGACCCCGTGAAAGCGAGATAAGGGGTCGCATTAAGAGTGCGCTCTGGCCTATGGACGCTCGAGCCTTCAGGGCCCAAACGCAGCGGGCTGAGGAGACAATAAAGGACACCCCACTGTCCAGATGCAGTGGGACACCCCCACAAAGACCGCAGAAGTGCTGACGAGGAGGGAACGTCCCGATGGGGGGGCGGAGAAAAGGGGCGGGGACAGCGGTGCTCGCAGCCACAGTGACGCGCGGGAGAACGGTACAAAAACCCCCACGGGAAGCCCCTCCCCCTTCCTTCCGCACCAAAAAGATGCCCACGGGGCAAGACCTCTCCTCTCGCGGGCCGGGCGGCTGTAAAGGGGGTAGAAATCGTGCCCGTGGGGGGAGGGAGGGGCGGTTCTCGACACATCCTGCCACAACCTCCAAACTTGCAAAGAACTGCTTGTCACATGACTAAAGTAGTTCTGGCATTTTCTGATTACATTTCTTCTTAAACGTAGTAAGGGAGAGAGGCACCTTTACGCATAAAAATCTACCACGAGAGACAGAGACACTAACCCACTATCATCTGCAACTAATTTCCTTCTCTGCGTTCCCTAACATGGCTTCAGCCAAAGCCAGCTTTCACAGTAAAAAGGGGGCGATGCGCACTGGAATCCCTCATTTACAGTAAAATCATGTCACCCACAAAGACAAGGAGTTTAAATGAAGGTACTCAGCCCCAGGAGGTGAGACGGTGAGATTTACTCAACATGTATCTATCAAATCATGTCTCAAATGAAATCACACACAAATAACGATATGCATACACACACACACACACACATACAAATGCAATATATACATGTAATATGTGCATACGTTACGCATACACATACACTCGGCAACGTCAGTGTTATGCATACGCAAACACATCGCGTGACCATCCTGCAGACCCTCAGGCTTCTGAAGGTTGAGCTCAGCGGCTCGTTGAGGAGCCGACAGGCACAACCAATCACTACTCTGAGTCCGCGGGAGTCGGCCAACTGTCCCGACAGCGAAGGACACGCCGGCCTGACCGACGCATCGGTCTGAGTTCGGCTCGAGCCAAAGAGCTCGTTTGTCTGTCCCGTCCCAAAAGGCCCGGCGACCGTGTGAACGTGACCGGCGGGTCACCGGAGTTCGGCATCGATAACGACGACCTGACCAAAAAAAAAAGGTATCCCGCATAAAAAATGTAAAACGATAGCCTGCGGCTAGTAAAACGATAGCCCGCGGCTAGTAAAACGACAGCCCGCGGCTAGTAAAACGATAGCCCGCGGCTAGTAAAACGATAGCCCGCGGCTAGGACGTCATCAAAGACGAGCCGTTCCCGTGAAGGCCGCGTCCGCTCCGCTCCGCATGTCTTTAGCCCCTTTCTCTTGGTAATGCTGTCGGTTATAAAGCGGCAGGAACCATTACGGAGGGCCCTAATCAGACCCCCTCCATAAACGCAGCCGTAAACCAGTGAACCGGGGGGCCGACGTCGCTTCATTAACTACGCTACAGCGCTCTCAACCATCCCGAGGGGCCATTCAGCTCTCGTGGCCCGGTCCAGTTCCACGCGATCCGGGCCAAACTGCAGACCAGCCCATCATAAGAGCGTCTGCCAAACGCCTGTAATGGAATGTAATGTAAATCTCCTCCCCGGAAAGCTAGAATCTGAACATTAACAAGAAGTATTTGGATGGTTTACTTTTATTTAAAAAAAAACTAAATTTAATTACATACATGTGGTTTGGTAATGGAAAGTGTGTTGGGCATGTGTTTATTTATGAAAGTATTTCTGAAGTTCAGGACCTTCAATGTGATTTGCAAACGAACAGAAGCAAGCTTTGCAATTCATCATTAGCAGAGTGACTGTAATGGATAATTTATGGGAGGAATTCAAACACAAGCCACTGTGTTTTGAGGTAACAGACTCATAACATTAGCAATCCTGCAGGTCCTTAAATGTTTTGAAAATGGACCTGGGGTAATAGTTGATTATGTCACCGATTGTCTCCCTCTGTTCTACGATAATGCTCTTCTGCGATGACGCTCTTCTACGATAACGCTCTTCTGCGATAATGCTCTTCTGCAATGACGCTCTTCTGCGATAATGCTCTTCTGCAATGACGCTCTTCTGCGATGACGCTCTTCTGCGATGACGCTCTTCTGCGATGATGCTCTTCTGCGATGATGCTCTTCTGCGATAATGCTCTTCTGCGATGACGCTCTTCTGTGATGACGCCCTCTTCCTTCTATGATAACGCACTTCTGCGATAACGCTCTTCTGCGATGACGCTCTTCTGTGATGACGCCCTCTTCCTTCTATGATAACGCACTTCTGCGATAACGCTCTTCTACGATGAGGCTCTTCTGCGATGACGCCCTCTTCCTTCTATGATAACGCTCTTCTGCGATGAAGCTCTTCTGCGATGACGCCCTCCCTCTCCCTTTTCACCTGACTCACTCAATATGGACCCAAGCGCTCCGCCATATTCAGCAGTGATAATTCCTGACGTTATTAATTAAGCAGCATTTGCCTCATATTTACCTAAACATGAAGAAAAGCAAAGGAGAACAAATGTGAAGACAGACACCTCTTTGTGGGCTGCAGGAGGGGGGGGGGCATGGGGGGGGGGTAAAAGTCAGCCATTATCCACAGCGCTGCTGCATGGCTGTTATTTAACAGCAAACCGCACAGAACAAGGCCAAACAGCAGCGGTGGGCAGACAGATGGAGAGTGCATCTGGAACATTCCACCTCTTCTGACAGCACACACACATGCACGCGCACGCACACACAGCGTACGCACACACACGCTGTACACACACACACACAATTTGGAAGCGATCCTATTTATATTTATCTAATGCAGGTGTATCTGGTGAGTGGACGGCGCGCTCGCTGTGAGTGGAGTATCTTTGCGTGTGCGAGAGCAGGAGATCTCCGCTGCATTCTGGGTAACCCCAGGTCGTCCCGACGCCAAACTGAAGATCAGCCTCGGGGGGGAATAACGGGGCTGGGACTTTTCTGAAATAGGTAAAAGCTTACTGGACTGTGCCACACTCTCTCAGTCCCCACTCTTTCATCCTTTCATTTTCTGCAGTGTTTCCCACACATCTTCCCCCACTGAGTCTTTCAGTCTGGGCCCTGCGATCTGAAATCCTGCTTAAACGCTTTGTGTTCCCAAAAAATCCAGCCCCTGCGTCTCCATACCTCAGCTCCTCACACCAAGCGGGCAGTTAAAGTGGGGGCTTCAGATTTACTTTCAAAAATATTTCTTATCTTAATTTTGATTATCGATCATCATTTCTGGAAGACTCACTTATGTTCACAACTGCTGGAACATCAAAAAAATAATTTTAAAAAAAATGTTAAAAAAAAATATATATATTACATTTGAATGTGCGGTTATTGGTGGGGGTGAGTGTCTGTGTGTGTGTGTGTGTGTGTGTGTGTTAAAACTGAACACAGATGAACACACAGAGCAGAAAAAAGAAAACAAAGTAAGTAACATGAAAGGAGGAGGGGACACGAAAACAGTTCTGCTTTTGACAAAAGTGTGAGCCGCCTTTTAAGTCCTAATGGTCACGCAAACAATAGCAGAGGAGGAGATGTGCAAAAGGTCATCCACTGCTGACCCCCGAGGAGAAACTGACACAGGAATTCAATTAAGTTAAACAATGAGGTAAAGAGCGTTTAACCCACTGAAAGTCTGAAGAGATTCTTTAAAGGGGCGAAACACAGACAGGCAAGTGTGCTTAGGAAAAAACGTTCTAAGAAAAGCCTCAAATGTGGTACATTTCATAATGAGAGCTTAACTAAACCTCTTGGACAAGATATCCCATCCTTATCCTCTCAGTGGTGGATACATGCACACGTTCGGCTGGGGACTATAGTCTGTGTGGAATGGAATGTGGATTTCTGTGAGACAATCCGCTCTGACCTCTCAATCGATTGCAACAGATCAGCAGAAATTCCACATTCCATTCCCAAAAGGAAGAATGTGCAAATTTGACTGAGAAATTTATTATGTTTTTATTTCGAAATATTAGTTTTACACAAAAGTACTGGCTACCAGTTTTGCAGAATTAATATATGATTCTCCAAAATACCAATAAACATACACAGGCGTACAGACACACACACACACACTCACACACACACACACAACAACTGCAACAACCACCACACACACACACACAACAATAACACACACACACAACATACCACGCGGCACACACAACACACACAACTACCTGCACACACCACACATAACAAAATACACAGACAGACACTGGCACACACACACACACACACACACACAGGTAGCTGAACCTTAATGCTGGCACTTTGTCCCATTATTCTCCCTCTTTAGAGTGAGTAACTGAGAACGCTCTGTGTGTTTAGCCGCATAGCGCTCTGTGTAAATCTCCCAGCAGCCTTCAGGTGGATCTGAGTCAAACCCGCACACAGCAGAGCTCTGGAGGAGAGGCAGCGCTGTCCAGGGCATGCTCCACCCCCCTGGCCGAGGTCCAGGCTGGCTCAAACGCACCTCTTCCCCACCATATGGCCCCGGCTAAGCAGTTTTACAGCGATCGCGCTGCGGAGGACGCACACAACAGGCCGGGCCCGCGGGGAGTTTCCATTAGTTTTCGGACAGTCGGTTCGCCCGAAAACACGTCAACAAATCTGACACTCTGATCGCTTTCATTTACAGCGAACACGGACCGAACGACCCGCTTTATGGACTCGGATATGTGCCAGCACACGTCCTTTTACCAAAACGCACAACAGCACCCGTAAGAATTATCACCACCGGAAAACTTCCACAATATCAGAGCCGGTTTAAAGACACGCCCTCCTTTAAACGTCCCCTAAAAACACAGGTGCAGTATTTGGGATGTGTGTGCCCATCAGCTCCAACGCAGGGTGTTGAAGAGGATGTACAGCAAGCCGCGTGCGAGCAGTCCTCTCGCGGGGTGGGGGGGTGGGGGTGGGAGGGCGGGGCCAGCGAGGTACATGCTCACCTGCTAACAGAACCCGCGTTAGCGCAAAAGCGGCTCAGACCGCGGTGAGGCCCACAGGAGAGGAGGAGTGTGGTGTTGCCAAAGATCCGCGCGGCAGGAAAGGGGGAGAGGAACTCTGGAACCTTCTGACAGCCAATCAGGTTGGCAAAACTTTGTGGGGACCCAATTAAACGAACAGACGTTCCGAGGTTCGATTTAAAACGTGACACGCTTGTGTGCAAAAAAAAAAAAAACTGTCCACCTTTGGTTTAGGATTTCTCTCCTTTAAAGTCTGCTTTCTTCCCCCCTTCAAATATCATCATTTCCCTGGTTAGTGGTTAGTTTGCTGTGCCCTCCAGTGGCAGTGTGGGCTTACTACAGGCATTTTACAGAAGGTGTCGAGGAGGAGAAGAATTTCACCTTGCGTCATCAGAACAGAGCAGATTTCCCGTCAGTCTCACAGTATAAATCTACAACCCCCTACAACCCACGCAGAGCAGCTGAGAAGCTAACGAGTTCCTCCTCTCGGTGACGCATGAACAAAATACAAACAACACACCAAGAGCCCAGACCAAAACTTCAGACTGCTTTTGCCCTTTGGGTTCTAATTTTTGGTCCCTTTTGTTTCAGTGATGACAAATGCATTAGCAGCCATTTTGAAGCACATATTTTAACCAGGACAGCGTTCCAAAATACAGAATGCTTTGCTGCTCTGTGCATATTTCATAAACGCACAAGGAATAACCAGCAGTGGGAGGGAGAATATCATCAAAATGACTCACACCTTTTGTGGAGCCAGAATGGGGATTGGGTCAGCTTTACCCCCGGCCTGCTACGTACCGCCATCCCGCGTACAAGTCCGTTAAACACGCCAGTGTCTCTTTCCTTTTAAAATGCAGCACACTTTCCTTCATCACGTTCATGAGAGAAAGAAAAAAAAACTGAAAATTGACAACACTCTGTTATTCAACATTGGTGTACACCAGCAGAAGAACACCCATTTCTGTTGCACCTTGGAATAAAATTAATTCTTCAAATAAATATATAAATAATATTCAGACTTAAAAACGGTTTTGTAAGGACTTATATTTGAAATGGTAAATGGCAGAGAGAGTCACGTCTCTCCTGCGCGCGTGTAAAAGCCACAGGCTGACGCAGGCTGGATTAGCAACCCCACCCCCGGCGCTGGGTCTCATTCAGAGCTGGGGGGGGGGGGGGGGTGGGAGGGTGGGGGTGGGGGGGGGGTGGGAGGTGGGAGGAGTTGAGGGGGGGGGGGGGGGGTTGTGGTGTCCAAGCCTCCCTTTGGACCGGGATCCTGTAATTAACCGTGGCTTAGGCCTGATCGCTCCTGACACAACAGGGTGCTTCCTGAGGCCCAGCCCCCGCTCAGCCCACAACACTGGGACACGGTCCAAGGCACAGAGTCCAAGGCGCACAGAGTCCAAGGCACAGAGTCCAAAGCGCAGAGTCCAAGGCACAGTGCCCAAGCACGCACAGTCAAGGCCACAGAGCAGGCGCCAGGCCAGGCGCAGAGCCTAGCCAGAGTCAGGGCCAGAGTCCAGCGCGAGAAAGCACGACAGCGTGCAGCTCGAACCGAGCGAGCCGTGAAGCAAGGTCTCAGGTGAATCCGCTTGTGTAGCAGGCTTTGGCCCCCGTTCTGGGAAAAGCAGGCCGCAGTTCTTTCACCCGGCCGACGGAGTCCCAGTTTAACCGTTTTAACTCTGAAATGGCGACTTATCGGGACGTCCCGCATCACACAGGCATTAGACAGGAAAGCCACCAGCCACAGCGTGAAGCTTGAAGAAGCCGTTTTTTCCCCTGTGATAAACATGAGGAAATAAATGTGTTCCACCTATGTTATCACACAAGAAGCACGACTATTACTAACTGTACATCTCGTGCACACTGTTGTCAAACACGCGATACAGAGCAGTAAGTAATTACTTCAACATGTACCGAATCCAAACGCATTCCAGAAATGTTTCGTAAATTTACGACAGTGCTACACGTAACAGTCGTGTGGGATGGGTTTGGAGATTTTAAAAACGATGTTTACTTTCGGACCACAGAGGACTTGGGTTTAATACCTTTACAAGCACGTTTCACACGCACAACCCTTTCCTGAAATATTGGTTCCACAAGCACCCTAAATCACCCACACCATCCTCTGAAACCACTTCCCTCAAGAGTACACGCTAGGTGCTTTTAAGCAGTGGTTTTGTGTATAAATAAAAAAGAAATGAATAAATAAACGATCCTGGCCATAAGTTTGCTCACATTTTCTACTACACATGTTAGAGATCTTGAATGAAGAATGAAGCTTGTGAAAGAAACAACATGGCAGCCATAAGGAATATCAGACAGGGGGAGAGGGGAACACACAGATTTGTTTTCTGGAATATCAGAGAGGGGGAGAGAGGACAGCACAGATTTGTTTTCTGGCCTCTGGCTAATGAATTGAGTAAATTACCAGGTGGATGCCAATCTCCCAGAGACCTCCCCAGTTTCACAGCATCTTATAAATTTGACATTAAAACCTGTAGGCATGCATCTGTGGGGAGCTCTGCGCACGTGTGTGTGTGTGTGTGTGTGTGTGTGTGTGCGCGCGTGTGTAAGAGAAAGGAAGGGGGGGGGGGGGTTAAAGAAGTCTATAACCCATCTTTTTGGGGAGGCACAAATGCAGTCCCTTTCCTCTTCATGTTTTCAACACTTGAAAAAGAAACACACTGAAAAACAGGAAATGATGACCCATGATCAGGCTGACAGAGGACATTTCTCCGTTCTCCTACAGGGCATTCAGAGCAGGGAGGTCCTCTGTTCTACAGGGCCTGGTCACAGAACTGTGTTCTGAGCAGTGAGGTTCCCCACTCTCCTACAGGGCCTGGTTACAGAACCACATTCAGAGTAGAAAGGTTCTCTGTTCTACAGGGCCTGGTTGCAGAGAGGGAGGTGAGCCTTCCTCTTCCTGCTCCTCCACGTCCCTCACCAGTCAACTCTGTGTTTCGCCCCGTCCCTTTTTTAATGATCTCCAGCCTTGGGTTGGAAAATGCCTCCGGGACGCACCTATATAAAAGGAACAAAAGCAAACAAACCAGCCAAAGGAAGCGTCCAAGCAAATAAGCAAGATCGTACGAACACCTGCTGCAGGGGCAACACGGACAGAGAGGCCCCAATCTCCTCAACCGGGAGGAGGGGTGGGGGGCAAGCAAAGGGCAATTATCCCTAAAGGACTAAAGAGAACAGAAACTGAACAGACAGCAGCATAAAAACGCTTTCGATTTATAACTTGTAAAAAGGGAATATATTCCTAAACTTCTTAACTGCTTCCTTGAGTTTAGAAGAATGCGGTTACGCAAAACACTTCTGTAAACCTACAAAGATCTACTTATCTAGAGTCCAGAAATTTACCATGGTTTACTGAATTTGTGCAACTTCTTGAGCTTAAACTTAATCATGGGTTAAAACCACCCCGAGAAATGATATCCCAGAATCTGGAAAGGACAATGTTTCCCTGGAAAGACTGTTTAAAATATAACTGCCAAGTCCTTGAATATTTTTTTGGCCTTCAACACAGATTGGCTGCAAACCAACTGTTTTTTTCCCCTCCTTTTATACCCTTTTTTCCTTAGCTTCCTTGTTTTTCTCCCCCCCTCATGCATATCTGATTTTCTAATTTCTCTCAAATCTGGCACAAGCGTTGGGGGCAGTGTGCAGATAAAGCGTGCCCTGTTAGAGCCCTAAGGTCAGCACTCCGGGGCAGCGCTCGGGTGAACCGGATGAAAAGCTCAGCTGGTGGACGGCAGAAGGAACAAAAGGAGCGGGGTCGAGCTGCACACGTTCGCAAGGCGGCAGGTTGGTGGAGAATGTTCCGGCAAACGGACAGGCGGACATAACTGCATGTTAAACAGATGTTTAAAAAAAAGAGAGAAAAAAAGACAGGGACTATAATGAATGTGGTCAAACTGCTTGACTTTCTTTTAGATAGCCAGCTGCATTAAAGAAGGTAAATGCTCCTGTTTTCTCTAGACAGGCACCATTTTTGAATCAAGATTCGAGCATAAAAATCAAATCGACATTCAGTCAATAAACTACTACACTGTAATTGTCTCAAGCATTATAAACTGGTCTGAATATAAATGACTCACACACAGACACACACTCTTGTGCACACACACACACAATTTAACGATCACATTCTTCTACACACTGTATTGTTTTGAAAACTGTTCTTTCCTTTGATAAGAACAATGTCAGAATAAAGCTTTAAAGCATCTAATTATCCATGAAGAAAGCACCAGTGTTTAAAGCTTTCTGGACCAATTCAGAGCCCAGTACTGATTCTTTTATTCTTTTATTTTTATGTTTGATTACCATGAAAAAGATCCTCCTTCCCCCCCAGCTTCTCACAGGAAACATCTCAGAATGATGACTCCCTTTTCAATTTTGCCGCGAGGGAAATTACATAAGTGACAGTTTGTGTGATTACGCGGGATTTTTTTTTCTCGAAGACGCAGAGCGCGCTGAAAGTCGTCTAATTACGCGGGAGGAGCGGGAACCATGTACCAGTCAATTGGCCGCTGCTTCTGACAATGAAGAATAATGCGGGACTCCGGAATCATGGAAGAGTAAGGCTTAACATTGATTAATTTAACTCAACATCTTGGGGGAAGAAAAAAAAAAAAACGTATTTCAGCGACCCGTAATAAGACAGGCTTTTATTTAAGACGACATGGGCACGCGTCGGTTTTAATCAATGGAACGCGCGACTGGAGAAAAAACGGCCAGTATATGCGCAGTTCTCCTCGCTATTAACTATGCAGCGGGAAAAAGTATGACACAGTCCCTTCTCTGCCTGCCGTGGTATTTTCCCCATTTACAGTTATTTACAGTTTTCAAAAGCCAAATGTGTGCATTCTGAAGCAGGTTTACCAGGGAGCAATGTCATCCGCATGGCTTTAAGACAAAAAGCGAGCTCACATTCATTCAGTTCATATCAAATGACCAAGCTTTCCAAGACCAAGCTTTTAAAAAAGAATACAATTTTCAGCACGGATTTCATAAAAGACAGGGACAGTCGGCGCATTACTGATGACACGTGACAAGGATTCTAAAGAAATACTCTTTCTTTAGAATAAGGTAAACCGGTTTTACACGATCTGAGAGTAGCGGTCTTGTTTTAATTACCGTTTTACTAACTGGATAATACAAAGAATAACCCTCATTTCAATATTACCATTAATGCCAAAGGGTTATCACCTGTCAGTTGCAATTTTGGACATATTTCTAGCTAGCCAGTAAAGTAAGGTTGGCCAGCAAGCTAAATTAAATGAACCAACATGGGTATATTAACTAATTCAATATTAATTTCTGATTTGATATTGGCCGAAATTGCTGAACAATGGTTATTAATTGCCAACTGTCGGCTAAATAAGACAGTCATGCCCAAAGCAATGTAATGTAAACCGTTCTTAAAATTGATGCCATTTTTATGACCATCAGCTGGAGCTGTATGTAAAAGCAACATGCTGGCTGTCATATCTGAATAAAGAGGACACCCATGTGTGATGTGATGCCATTGATAACTCTTCAATATAGGGACGATGCTATACCCTTCAAAGTCAGCACATGCACAGCCTTTAGTGTGAAGCCAAACAGATTTCGAACATTCACTTTGATCCCGAGCGATCCATCAGACGACAATAGGCATAAATTCAAACGTTGTGCGTGAAAAGCCTTAGTCTCACAAACGCTTGCGGTCCGGTAAAAACCGGCACACTGCTCACTTTCTAACACAAGTTTTCTTGCACAAGTAAACCGGGGTTAAACGGATCTTTTATGGATTAATCACCAATGAAATCAAGCACTCTTCTTCATTCTCACCTCCTCGGTTGTAAATTTCAAAATTACGCTCGCAGTTCTGACTATGAAACTGAAATCTTACAAGCCCCAGGTCCCCCCCGCCCCCCCCCCCCCCCCCCCCCAACACCTTGTCTGCCGTCAGGCATAAAGACTTCCATTTTTTCTCTCCATTCTCCCTCCCCTGTTCTGGATATAGCAGCATTTAGCTGTGAATTAATTTGCGTGTTTGGATATGCCCCGCTGTGGTGGGGTACTGCTGGTGCATAATAAAAGTCTCAAACACTGTACATATGGCCTGATTGGCCTTATGGGTATTTTTTGGAGACTGATGCAGTATCTGGTTGGAGGGGGGAGAGGAGGGGGGGGGGGGAACAGTGGCACAGAATACAAGACGTACAGTCTTCGGCAACACAACAGCAAGTCCAAAACGGCAACAACGACAACGGCAACGGCAACAACAGCAGCAACAACAACAACACAAGTCAGATTAAATACCCAATGATAAACGCTCTCCCGCCAGAACAGACAAAGCGCGATGCGTGCAGATAAACGAAGCATCAGCGGCAAGGCCGGACCAAGGCGCGGTGATGAGCACAGAGCTCGCTGGATCCATTTTCACACTGCAGTGCTCCCGGACCCGCCAGATGGGGGTTGGGGGGTGCGGGGGGGGGGGGCAGACAGTGTGACGATAAGCAGCAAAAGGCCGTGGGGAGACCCGCACCCCAACACCTCCAGCACCAGCGCTGCTAATGCGCTGTGGCTAATGCGTCTATTTAGCGGTGCTGGGGGCAGCGGTGCGCGTGTTTGGCTTTCTTTCTTTCTCTCCTCCTTTCTTTTTTTTCCCCTTTATTTTTTCTCGCCTGGCTGCCACCTATTCTGCCAGCTGTGGTCCAAAAGGGGTAAACAAAGGCCTGAGGATAGCAGCGGCCTGTTTCTGCGCAGGGGATCGCGACCGAACCTCGCCCGTCCTGCCTGCTCGCTGCAGCCAATCAGGCCTGGCCACGCCCACACAGACCGTGTGCTCACTGCAGCCAATCAGGCCTGGCCACGCCCACACAGACCGTGTGCTCGCTGCAGCCGATCAGGCCTGGCCACGCCCACACAGACCGTGTGCTCGCTGCAGCCAATCAGGCCTGGCCATGTCCACACAGACCATCTTCTCGCTGCAGCCAATCAGGCCTGGCCACGCCCACACAGACCGTGTGCTCGCTGCAGCCAATCAGGCCTGGCCACGCCCACACAGACCGTGTGCTCGCTGCAGCCAATCAGGCCTGGCCACGCCCACACAGACCGTGTGCTCGTGCTGCATGCCACCACAGGTCCTGGCCATCACCTGCCCACACACAGACCGTGTGGGAGCTGCAGCCACAGAACCGCTCAATGCAAAACAGCACAAGAGAGCGTAGGTGGACAAAATGCTGTGCACACAACACCGACGCCTCAGCTAGGTAATTGAGTAAACTCCTGGATGAAAAGTGGGAATGGGTGCAATGGGTGGTGAGGGTGGGTGGAGGGGGTGGTGTGGGGAGAGCCATTGTCATAATCACATTTTGAAATTTTTGTCTTCAGAAGGAAAAAAATAAATGAATTGAGAAAGGCGCCTGTTGTTGCTTTAGTTGATTCTGTCATTGTTGCATCCCTTTAGTTGTCTAGCGATTTGATTGGTTCTTTGATTAAAGCGGTGCCATCTGGCCAAACCCCTCACTTATGTGGACGCGACAGCTCTGGACATCAAACTCCAGAAGCTCAGACACCGAAGACTTGGGCACCATTTCCCCATCGCCACGTTTGGAGAGGCTCAGCGAGCGGCGTCAGTGTTGCGCTAACGTCCAGCACACGCACCGCCAAAGGCCTTCAGTTCAGCCATTCAGCTCCTCCGAGCCAACAGCACATTGATTCTATACCAGTGCTGGTTTTCATGGTGACTCTGCACTTCATGTATCAATTAGAGCAGTTGATTACACAGTTAACTCAACTCACCTGGTGTCTTGGGTCTCAATTGGGTGCTGATTTTAAGGTGAAAACAAAAAGCAGCAGACCTTGTAGCTCTCCAGGACCAGGGTTGGAGACCACTGTTCTATACCAACTACCCTGCCCTAATGTACTAAGACCTTACTTACTGAGAACTTTTTTTTTTTTTTTTTAACTGGTTCCAAAATACACCTCATTTGCATGGATCCTCACTAGTTATAAAATGTGAAATTGTCATAACCATGAAAGGGCGGTTTGTCGATTGAGCCATGAGTTCAGGTGGAGACAGGAAACTATAGCCAGCTGGAAACACAATATTTAGCCTCCTCCGCTCTTTATTCATAGAGCGTTAGTCTGAAGTGTTCCCATTTCCTCTGTATTTACAACATCTTCATGTTCCCTTGAATCCCTTTCAGTAGCCTGAACTGGGGGGGGGTGGGGGGTGGGGGGGAAAGAGCTGTCATTTTTTTAAACAGCTGCATTATCACCAGTGGGCCAGACCACACCATGCAAGATTCTGAATGGGAAAACTTATATTGTAACACATTATAAGCAGCTAAAATATTCCTATTAATCTTCAGGAATAAGATCAAGTTAACCAGACTGTTGCCAAAAATACTTTTCAAATCTATAGTTTATTCAAATGAGTCATCTATAGATCATTACCACTCAATTCTATTAAATTGAGTGGTAATGATCTATTAAACCGAAGGTGAGGTAGAGCATGTTAGCTACTGAGCAGGATTGCTGGAGACAGAATCTGTTCTGATCACTGCTGCTTTGTCACAGGTAGCATGTTGGTATTCTGGTGGATGGCTCACAGCCACAATAGCCATTCAAAGCTACATTGGTAGTAACATGTACCCTTCAACCTTTCTAATGGGAGACGATGCAGCTAGCTAACTAGACAGAGAGCTAGCGAATAACAACCGACATAATGAACTGTAGGTAGCTTAACAGACACAGTTGGCTTTGTATGCTAGCTGTGAGTTATGGCAAGTACTTAATAACCCTACAGGCAGCCAATCACTGATCAGCAGGTATGGATTTGAAATTACCTCAGAGGCCAGAGTCATGAATACACACAACACTGTACAATTCTGCAATTTCAAAATTTGCATTTTTTTTGTCGTTGTTGTTTCGTCATGCCATAGCTCATAAATAATGTCTGACAGGTCAACTCACAGTGCAATTTCTTATTGAATTCAAGAATCAAAGTATGTGCATTAAGCATGACTGTATTCATGAACGGATGAGCCCCTTGCAGGGAACAGGCCTTTTAACGGGCAGCGATGACCTCACACATCCCATGATCCCTGTCCTTATTATATAAAAAAGGTTAAAAATTTCAGAGGACCTTTTTCTCCATGACACAAATCATATTTATCACCTGGTCAAACAACACAGGCAATAAAAACGCTTACAACAGCCATAAAATGGCTTTACAACATGTCTCTGCAGCCCGTAACACAGAGCTGATGTAACACACTCAGGACTAAGAAAAAACAGTTCTACCCAAATACAGGTCCCCCCCCCCCAAAAAAAAAAGAGAAAAAGAAGGTTTAACAGAGAAGCATACCCCTGCTTAACAAGACTATGCAGTATATACAAGATATTAATTTGAAAGCGTGTTTAAAAAAAAAAAATTTTTTAAGACCAATTTTTTTAAAAGAAAAAAAAATCAGCTATTAATGGAAACTTACAAAAGTGCTGTAATAATAATAATCACAATATGATTTGAGGCCAGAGCTAAATCAGAATATAATTAGTTTTCTAGTGCAGCCCATAATAGGTGTTAATTAGATTCAAAGTAATTTTTTCAAAGCAGGCTGTTTGATCTAAACAATTTTCCCAGATGGGTTTCTGTTTCCGGTATTAATTAAATACTGTAATTTGGAGGTCCATCAGGGTTTTGGAAAGCAAGGCATAACATTTACTGTATTGTCTCTTAAAATTTTTTAAATTGTTTTCAACTTGAAATGACAAGTATAAATATTTGAAAAAGATTTAAAAGATGTTGCCCTATCATTTGGATGTCACTATAACAAAGTATTAACAGTCACACTATAATTTTTTTTTTTAACTTTCCATTTATATTTTTTCTGAGAAAAGCTGCCAGAACATTTCTACAAACATCTTGAAAATGTACAATGAGAATTAAAAAAAAAAATCATATTGTTGCTATGGTGACCGGAGTAAAAGTATCCGAATCCCCTCTCAGACTGTTCCTGTATGAAGACAAACCGTCTCATTCAAGTCCTCAAAGCACCAATAAACTTTTCTTCTCACTACTGGACTGATGACACTGTGCACCATCATGAGAAGTCCAAGCACGTTATTCAAATATGAACAGTTTTAATAATTAATGATAAAAATTATCTGACGAGATGACTAGCTGACTGCCATTCCAATACTGCAAACTCGGCGTATAGTCAGATGCAAAACGGGTGCTTAGCAACATGAAAAGTCCACTTTAAAATGTGTGTAATGGGAGTTTTGGAACCAAAACGGGTCGGCTAACAGCTGAGAGGCTGTTAGCCTTCCCTGTTAATGAAGATCATGTGATTTCCTCCTCTTTCTCCCTTAATTTCACAAACCCTTCAACTGTAATACAAAAAAAAAAAAAAAACAACTTTAAAGGCACGACTTGCTTAATCGCTGCCCAGAGTTGAGGACAAATAATATTGTGTTAAGGCTGAATAAAGGCTTATTCATAATGACGACAGGCCATGCAGCTGGACCGGCCCGAAAGCTAGCAGGTCAGCAGGACCAGAGTCGGTTTGGAACTCATCCACCGTTCCTCCTGGAACTAAAACATATTTAGTGTCACAGCGCACCACAAAGAAGAAAAAAAAACACTAAAGAGAAGCAAAGAACTTCACAGCCCACTGTGGAAGATTTGAAAACCTACATGGTTTTGTGCAGTTCACCATTCTGGGACTATAATAATGAACTGCAGCATGAAAGTGATTCTACTTATTTTTAACCTCAAAGAATGAACCTTAAAATAGGTGCGCTGACCTTTCCCCGTACAGACCATTCTGTAGGACAGAAACACCAGTATGCCTAATACGTGTGAAAAGCCTGAGAAGATCTCATTTTCACTGAATAAGCATTGCAGGGGTGAGTCAGTTATTCTCGGCATTCATATGGTAATCACTAAGGTTGCGGCAAAACAGAAATATTTACTTGGAAATCAGCCTCTGGCATAATAGGAAATCTATCCTTCCACTAGCGAGCAAAACTTCCTCATTACAAAGCGTGCAAATGCCAGGGGATTCAATTAATTTCTTTAAAAATATACTTTCTTTTGGTCGTAACACCAGAAACATGTTTTGAGGTTCTCTTTCCTGAGCATTTGATGGTGCCAAATGTGTGGACTTCCCCTGGGCATAAGCAGTCGTTCTCCAATAACTACAAAAACAAGACTGGCGAGCCTCTTCCTCTTATCTTTTCCGGATAAACACCATTCTGGAATATCAGCTTTTTATTGAAACAGTGAGTCTTGTTGGAAACACACCAACTGTGTCAAAAAACACAAAAACAGAAAAATGAGATTAAAGATTTTTTCAATACCGCAAAGCTATATATTATACACACACAACAGAGAATGGAATGCTTATTCATAAGTCCTAGGTAATTCGTTTTATTTAGGTAGTTAATAATTATTACAGATTTAAGTGGGTACAGTAGAAGACAGCATTTCCGGTTACTGAGAAAGGTGATATTTGTGGGGTATATTTTTCATTTTATTTGTTCAAAACACATGCACACTCAAAGATTCAAAATTCTCAAAATTTTAAAGACCTTAAATCCTGAAATGGTAAAGGAAACCATTTTCCACAAATGCATATATCACTACCGATGCTAACTGAAAAATACTTTCCCCTAAGCACATCAAACTAAAGTATATTTGTGCATAAGAACAGAAACTCCCATTATAGGTAAACCATCAATAAATTCTACAAGGCCCAATTTCTTCAGTGTCTTATGAACGACCTCCAGCCATTACCACAGATCTTAACGCAGCATCAAACAATAAAAACCACAGAGGAAGAATGCACACTTTGGCGTAGGGCATTGAGCTTTACAGTCCAGTGCCCAAATCTCATCCGCTTCTCGCAGTATTGCTCCAACGCTCTATGACAGCTCTCAGCCAATCAACCGAGCGCTAATCAACCTGCGATCCAGTGACTACAGCGACGTCATGGAAGGCGTCCTCACAAACCGACTCAGCGCAATTCACTGCTAAAACAAAGGCACGCTCTTTCCTTCAATTTCACTCTTTTCTTTCATTGACCAACTTGCAAAAAAAAAGAACAAAAAAAAAGCCATTTTTTTAAAACAAAAGTTCAACGGGCGGGAAACATGTTTTGCGTCCCGCTCATCCCCCCTCACAATGCGGACGGACAGCTGCCCGATGAGTCCATGACTCAGCCATTCCGGCTCCAGGTTAAGGCACGGTTACGCCGTGACTCAGCCATTACGGCTCCAGGTTAAGTCACTGCTAGAGACTGGATTAAGGGAAAAGGAATGCCACAGTAATCACTCACTCGGTGGCTCTGAAGCAGGGGCCCCATTAAAGAACAGGAGAGTTTTATGAAGCCGTGATCCTTCATTAGGGACCCGTTTTAACCGCATCCGATGAGTAACGCCGCCCGCCCCCGCACTGACCCCCCGCGTTCCTGTAAATAGCCGCCGCGTTCACAGTGACGCAGACTAAAGACCGTTTCAGCTCCGCCAGGTTCGCTCGCGAACAAAAGCAAATTCCAAACGGCAAAGTGTACAAAACGACAAAGTGTAGCAAAGCATTCGTCGGTCCAGCACTACACTACCACGTGACTAAAGCACAAACTCTGAGCTCACAGATGTCAGCCTCGTGCCACCTTTAAAAATAAAATAAATAAACACAAATAAATAAATCATGAAAGAAATTAATCTGTGGTGCCTAAAACTTAAGTTAATCTTTTCTGGGGTAAAAAAACGGCAAAAATAAAAAAACCTGAAAGGTGTTTCCTATTTTTGAACTAAATTAATTATCAAAAAGAGGGGTATGAGACAGGATAAGTGCTTGGAAAAAAAACTCACTGCAAAAACCCTTCTGGGAACTTGAAAGGTACTCGACAGAATCTCAGTGGCAGCCATCTGGAAACGATAAACAAACAAAAACAGCCGAACGAAAGTGCTGGTGAGAAGACACGCAGAACTCAGTATGATAATAAATGCCACTGAAGCAACAGAACTATTGAAGGAAATAAAAAAAATGTTCATTGTCAGGTTGTGTTTCTTAGACACAGAACCAGCATCCCCCCCCCCCAACAAAAAGAGCACAGTTGCATTTTTTGAAGAGGGGCATTAATGCTCTATACCCAGTGGGTGCTAAAGGCCAGAACTGGCACTAATGGGAGTCAACAGAAGCAGAGGGCCCTCGGTGGACAAGGAGGGAGAGAGGAAGAGAGGGAGCGAGGGAGAGGGAGAGAGGGAGCGAGGGAGCAAGGGAGGAGAGAGGGAGCGAGGGAGAGGAGGAGAGAGGGAGCGAGGGAGAGGGAGGAGAGGGAGGAGAGGGAGCAAGGAGGGAGGAGGAGAGGGAGCGAGGAGGAGGGAGGAGAGGGAGCGAGGGAGAGGGAGGAGGAGAGGGAGAGAACTACCGGGGGGGTGGGGGGTGGGGGTGTTCGCTGTAACCAGGACTGTGAAGAGAAGCTCATCAAGCACTTCATTAAGGGAACAAGGGTCACGGTCCTGCCCAGCCAGCCAGCCGGCCCGCACAGGCAACCGGGCCGACGCCTCCGACAAGCGTCCTTGTTGTTGCTGGAGGAGCGGACGTGACACAGCGCAAGAGGGGGCGGTATAATGACCGATTCCGAGCAAGGTTCGACAAGGAGGGGCAGGGGAGCAGCAGCAGGAGGAGAAGGGGGGCGGGGGGGGGGGGCACAGAAGTGAAGAGTTTGTTATTTAATGCAGCGTGCTGGAAGTTTGCGCTGCATGTGATCGTCCTGGGCAACGATGGATGCCTAACAAACTAAAATTTCACTTGCAGAGCTTGCTTCCAGATACCAAATTGAATTAATTCAGCTGCCCAGTACAGCACGGTAATGTATCCCTGTACACCTACTGCCAAAGAAAGTCAACATCAGAGGCCACAATCCTCAAATCTGCTGTTTTTAAAACACACAATAATTCATAGCAATGATAATAGTAGCAGGCATAGCCTACATTTTTCAACTAAAATAAAAATACAGATACACACTTTATTTAGGAATTGAATAAAATTATTCCAAGCTGTTACCAAATAACTAATGTAGTATAATTTATAATTTAGTTTTAACTATAATTTAGTTAAAATGTGTATGTTCTGTTCTTGAATTATGTAGGCTACACATATGGCTTTAAATTATTACGTGAACGTGCAATTAAAATGAGAAACAAGGAATTGGCAATAATAAAGCAATAAAATTAAAAAAAAAAAATCTATTTCATTACACCACCTTCGTACTTGACAACTGACGAGATTAACAATGTATAAAATTGATTTTCATACCGTGATAAATGTACAATTATACAAAGTAACATTTACATATTTCTTTAAAAAATACGGAGTCGTTGTGATTATGGGTGATGTAAATATAGCCTAGTGGATATAATAAATTGTAAAACGTGTGTTTTAGTCATCAAAAAATCATCTAAAATCTACCATGCAATATGTGTGTGTTTCGTATTTCTCTAAATCATTCAAGTGCAGAACAGGGAATTCCCGAGAACGGATGTGAAAAGGCACAGCTCCGTTAACAGCCTGCCACCAGCTCTTAAAAATGGCAAACGACTCTGTTACGCTGCGAGAGTCCGTTGTGCGCGCGGGTCGTAAATACAGTAGCGGCTCGCACATCAAACTCGCGCCCCCTTGGGCAGGAAATCTGAGCGTAATTCGAGACGGCCAGCGCCATCTACCGACCGCGAGCGAAGCCGCCAACAGGAACCCCCCCTACCGCGCGCTCTACACCAGGACGCGCTCATCTTCAAACCTAATGAGAGTGCCGAAACGTCCCTGGCCCCCCCGGGCCCAGCGCGACAGAGACGGAGAGGGAGCCAGGCCCGTGGAGGACACCCCCTCGAAACCTTAGGGGCCTCCTTTCACATTTACATCCACCGCACCCTGGGAAATATGAAGCTATTATTACAATTCCTGTTAGTGCTTATGTTCTTTTAATATTTCATTTTCATAAAGCCATTAAATATATTGTTATATTTAATATATAATGAGATATATTGTTTCATCACGCGCTTCGAGGACAATGACTCCCGTATTTTAATACTGCTCTAAGCGCCGCTTGTAATAAATAAACGTTTACAATGAATTTGCGTTGATTTTTTTCATAACCATAAAGGCTACTTTAATATTATGGGGACAAATATTATTTTTGTGTCTTCTAGGGCAGCCTACCGTTGGCTATTTTTCGTAGCCTACTCTACATAAATTAATTTTAATTGAAGAGACAGGATTTATATGACAGGAGTCCATACCTTGAATTAGAACAATCACATCTTCAGCAACACATAACATCGGGCTAGATTATAATCGCTTCATAAATTCGTTATACTTCTTCATATTGTTTTAAAATTCAGCGACGGAAATGTCGCAGCCTCATTTAATAATAAAGCTGTATACAATAAACCAATAATGATGAATCACGCAGATCACAACATGAAACAGGCATCTTCGGGAGTGTGTCTGTGCGGTGTCTTTTCTTCTTTTTTTGGGGGGGGGGGGGGGGGGGGTGAATTCACTTCAATTACAATCCATTCATAATTACAGCGACTGTTCAAGTAAAAATTATTTCTACTATTAGGCTATTATTCCAGTTTTGACCAACAGGCATTCCCAGCTCCAATACAGCCTGCATATAAGATTTGGGCAACGTTCATACATGTTACACATGAAGTCCCAAGGTGAAATTCCCCAAGACCTACACGTACCGCTGCAAACACTGACACCATGGGGTAGAACGGCGAATAACATTGTTTCTCTCCAATGCAACCTGCCTCGTTTCCGTCACAAATAGACCTTTCGGATTACAGTTACCGCGGCAAAATGCACGTGGGAAAAATCCACTCTCAGATTCGCTAGAGTTCAGGCAAACACAGGATATATCTGGCAGCAGCGTCTAATTTTGAGCCGTGAATATCCACAGTGAAGTATGTTGGCCCAGGAGAAATGTACATGAAAGATGAAATTAGCATCACCCACACATGCCAGATTGTGCAGCCCGTATTGAGCCTCCAGGACCCCCTTAAGCCCCCTCCCCCCAAACTGAAATTTTCAGATACTAAAATCGACCACTTTATAAAATCCAGCAGCAGGATAGCACCGAGATAATGGAAGGGTTTACTTCTGAAACATTGGGTGGACAGACTTAAAGGAAAGGATTGTACATAACTTTACCGCACACATTCCATGTAAATTAAACATGAGCAAAGAAATAAGATTGACCATTACTAGTAAAATGTTCAGTATACCAGCAAAACAAAACTTAAAAACACCATCTGCCAAAAATGTATATAAATCACAATACATTGTAATGGAGATTATATTAAATGAAAGATCAAATTATACAGTCCTGATTTAAAAATATTTACACTGGAAAATAAATCCAAAGATTTAAGATACAAATTCCTTACAATACTGGAAGTTACTAAAAAGAGACATAGCATGGGTAATTTGGGTGTCCATTTGGAAATTTCAACATCTCCATGTTAATAAATGCGGTAAGCAAACAATCAATGCCATCCCAGTCTAAAAAAATAATTATAATAATGTGAATCACGCTTTATACGATTAATTAGAAATACGATGATATGGTTATATAAAACAGGTGTGCGTACAATCATTTTGTGTGTGTGTGTGAGAGAGTGTGCGCGTGTGTGAGAGAGAGAGTGCGTGCGTGTGCGCGTGTGTGAGAGAGTGCGTGCGTGTGTGTGTGCGTGCGTGCGTCTGTCTGTGGGGGTCACATTTAAGTTACAGTATTCTTTTTTCTCTGGACAGAGTCACACTGCCTTTGGTTAAACTGCGCACTTAAATCAAGTCGCTCACGGTCTCTCTCACCCCCCCCCCCCCCTTCAGTTATTGTTTCAGAAAACATGGCACATTTCCCAGCAGCGCCGCGTTTGATCTCCAAACCACACATATCACGCGTCGGCCGGGGACGGGCCTCGCAGCACAGGACTCTTTTGTTGCATTGTTTGCACATTCCAGAAAGGCCGTGTTTGCACAGATGCGGTACCATGTGCCGTCCGAGGGTCCGGTCTGGGGGCCGAGGCGCTGCAGCGCCGATCAAAGGCCTCAGTGTGTTTCGGGCGGAGGAGCCACTCTGTTTGGACGGCGGTTCTGTCCGCGGGGAGCTCCGGGCCGGGGCCCCATCTGTCCGCCGTATGGACCGCTCTCGGTTCCCCGGAACCAGCGCCCTTCTCCCTCCCTCCCCGCCCGTCCTCCGCTCACGTTTACTCAGCTGGGACCCAATCCGGTTCCCCCGGCAACATGTGTGAAGTTAATGCCCTGTAACCGATTTCAAAGGCAGGTTTAGGAAGGGCAAGGGCAGGTAACAGGCCCATTTATCGATGTACTGGTTTGAAAGAAACTACTTTTTTGGCTGAATCGTTGGGTTTTTTTTTTTGGTTTTGTTTAAAGCAAGCAGAACGTGGTAAGACCTCTTGATGGCTAAAGACAAAAAGTCAACATGCTTTTGTATGACTATTCATCTCTTCCTCCAAAATATCATGATTGAATAGCAAAACTGCTCACTTCTTTTGCTGCAGTAACACCTACACGGTTTTCCTAACGTTCCTATTGGCTGACCTTAAAGAGACATGTGATTCACATTCCAGTTGGTCCTCCTGCTCAAAAGCTTTTAAAACTTCGTATTTTACCCTTCAGGCTCCACCAAGTTAACTCAATCGCTTCTACACGCATATCTGAATACCACCAATTTACTGTGTGAGATTGTGCTAAACAGGTTGTTTTCACTGCCATTCTGCAGCAGCAGGTCGGGCTGTTGTCTTTACTAACAGGATTAGGCCCACACACCTCTACCGCAGCTTCCGACAGCAATCAATGTGGAAATCAGATGTCAACACACCGCTGTTTACTCAGCAGATTTATTTTACTGTGAGAGGCCACAGCTGAACTGATCCTGTGTGAGAGCAGCCTGCCGCAGAAAAAGACCAGAGGAAGATTCCTACACAGATTAAAACTAAATTAAAAACCAAATTACCTAATCTTACATTTTCTCCTGTAGAATATGCGCACACACACCCCCCCCCTTCTGCGACTGTATCCCATAATAGTATGAAATCACACCTTTTTAAATCTTCAAAGCAGTATAAAGATCATAGCTCTGCCATGTTCAGAGATTTACATTTTCCATCGTCAATGCACTGCATTATCCTGCAGGTCAAAGTGTTTATAATCCACCCACTTATCTACAAACCAAGCAGTGTGTAAACAGAATAAGCACCATCAGGAACTCAAAATTATCAGTCACTGAATGACAAACAGTGAACTGCACTGGAGGGAAAACATTAGGTAACATTTCCATATTCAATACTGTGTCTGTATTCAGCGCCTATTCATCAGAATATGGCGATATTAGAAAATGGGTATAATAATAAAAATAATAATTATAATAAGAGGCCTACTGCACATTACCAGGGCAGTGGTCATAGTATATGATTAAAACAGATATAATACATATGATAAGGTGTAATATTACCCACAACCTCTTTCGCAGGGGGGAACATCAGCATGGGGGTTACTAAATCACTGCAATGAGGGCCTCCCATAGGCCGTCCTAGCAGTAACTTCTTTGGTAGTTCCTGACCAATGTCACAGAAATCTTATAAAAATATGATTTGCCAGTAACTAGTAAATACACACAGACCTCTTACACCCCGATAACTAGCTAGCGACATACGACTAGGCTATTAATTATGTTGAAGCTCAGTAGCTAGCTAGCAACATCCATTACATTACAGGCATTTAGCAGACACTCTTATCCAGAGCGACTTACACTGTATCCAAATATACAGCTGGATATATACTGGAGCAATGCAGGTTAAGTTCCTTGCTCAAGGGTACAATGGCAGTGTCCTACCGGGGAATCAAACCTGCGACCTTTTGGTTACAAGACCGACTCCTTAGCCATTATACTGCACTGCCAGGCTATTCTTTTATTTGCATGCATGCAGCTACTAGCTGCGGTGCTCAGTGAAAGGGTTTTAAGCTGAATAGCCACAAGTAGGTCACGGATGAACATCTGATACAGGAGACTCACAGGTAGTTCTCTAGTTTGCTTTTGGAAACAAAACAAGAGCAGAATGATAACAACAGCCACTGCAACATTTCACTTTCAAACACTAATTGTATGCTCTTTGTAGTATGAAAGGACAGATTACTTATTTAATTGTGCTTAAATTCAGACTAGGGAAAGAGTGCAAGAATGAGAGCACACTATTAGTTTGGCCTTTTCACAGGAGCCAAATATATATATTTTTTGTGCCAACAATGGGAATGGGAAATCCACCTCTGATTACTGCACAGCACTACTTTCAGAAAGCAGACGCCAAGTGCCTGCGAGCTTTACACAGGCTCTCTTCAATGGAAACGCAGTAAGAGCACACTGCACTTTGGATTTTATAACCTGCGCAGTAAAGCTTTGGCAGGCCGAAAGAGAGGAAGCGGACCATTAGCTTATAGGATCCAGGCCTCGGCTCGGTAATTGACAAGCTCCAGGCTACTTTCATCACTTGTCGACTTCGTACCAGCAGCCAATTTTTCCCCGCAGGACGCCGTAGGATCTCTGACACGGAGGTGTTTGTGACATACCGCAGTCCACCGCGAAGGCCCAGGCCCAGGGCTCCCTCCATTAAAACACAAACAAGCGCATATTCCAGCGCTCAGCCTTCCGAGCGGGCTCCAATTAAGGCCCGGGCACGCTGACCCAGGGGCGGTGTGATCTGCTTCCTGCCCCCGCACAGGAAGACAGCTGAACCCCCGGCGGAAGGTGATTATCCCCAGCGAAGAACGCGCGGCGGCGTCGCCACACACGAACACCAGCAACCGACCAACGGTCCACAGCACGTAAAAAAAAAGGAGAAAAAATCGCGGGCGACTGGAAAAACAATGTGCTCGTTAAAACAAACAGGAAGGCACAAATTATATGTTGCTGCTCACAGAACTAAGGAGGCAGTGCCATTAACTGGCTTAACGTCGTGCCCCACGGTAAGGACTTTCAGGAACGGTTAGCACGCACACACACATTAAAACTGACACGCTCTCACGCGCACAACCAGTACACATGACGGGGGACGTTGTGACAGCCTCTTCACGCCGCAGATTAGGGGGGCAGTCGTGTCTGCTGTGCCTCTGGAAACCCATGCGCCCCGAATTAAAAGCACCTGGTGCCACGCTCCGATGACCGACGTGGACAGATTACTTGAACCTTAAAACCGTGCTTATTTTGTAATTGACATTTAAACTGTTTGAAGTTCCTCATTAAAGTTTCTTGAAAAAAATTAGGTGCAGATGTATAAACCTAATAATTTACTGTACTGGGTGACTAAGAATTTTTATAAAGCCTGGCTGCCCTTTGGTATAATTATTATAAAAAGAAATTAATAGGAAAACAACCAAATGTGTTTCATGTTAGACCTATGTTATTTCATGCCCATATTCATCATAACCCTACCTCAATGTTTTGGATTAACTGGTCAAGTATAGTGTATAAACAATCCCAATTTTAAAGTTTGTCTAAATTTACTGATAAAAAAAGATAAGACTAGAACTCAATCTTTCATTTGAAAAGAGATTGCAGCCGTGAGACTGTTTATGCCAATGTGCTTTCACATTTAATGACACAGAATTAATTGTGCTTTCACATTTAATGACACAGGTTAATTTATGAGCTGTGTACAAATCAGATAATGTAATTTTCTTTTTGATTTTCTAAAATGAGAAAAAGGTGTATTCCATCAGACTAATGCTTTATTGCCCAGGCCTTGCTGGAAAGCCCTTTTTGGGGTGCCAACTTGGAAAAGATGTGGGGAACATGCAATGTGTTCAATAAAAATGCTCATAAAAGAAATGATTTAGCACTTTATTATTAACTATTAATTATTGTTCTGATTGAGAGCGAGCTTAAAATGGGCCTTGTCTGTTCGTTTAATATTCACTTGTCCGATTACATTATAATTTTATCGTTGTGGGGTCACTGAACATTAGAGCTGCAAAGGGCCATAGTGGGGCAGGAGAAGGTGGTGATTACAGACTTCACTGTACAGTACATGTCAAGCGTGGACCGGCACAACCCAATCACCACCGCACGGCTGTGTGCGTTCGGCTCAGGTCCGAGCGTTCACCCGCTCGGCTTGGGAATCGATATTTGGACAGCAGCAGCGAAGTCAACAAACTTTTGTAAAAGCTACAACATTTCAGGCCATTTGCACGATGCAACAATACACGTGACTCAAAGTTTGAAAGCGTTGTCGTTCAACGTAGGCGTTTGTGGTGTCGTATTTTACGAAACAATGTGAGTATGTTTGAAAACACATTTCCAAGCGCCTGACCATATTAAAGAGGGTTTACAAACAATAACAGATCGAAAGGCGCAATTAAATAGCGGCTTGCTACACTGTTGACAAGTTAGCTTACCAAACACAGCAGTGCTTTTCAATCTCAATGTCATAAACAAACGACCTTCTTACAGAAAAAAAACTGGGCGCAGTTGGGCTATAGTTCCACGTCATTGCACACCCACTCACATGAACACAAAAAATGAATCGTTTAAATTTGCAGACTAAAATGTGAGTGGAAACAGACTTACTGCAAGTCAATTCGCCGTAAGATGCGGATGCCACCGATGGAGCTCGCCATCTTTCTTTTTTTCAGAAACGGAGAATGATTGGCCGAAATTGCTGTTCTGGGGGATATTTAAAGAACTCTGATTGGGCTATACAACACAAGGGGCGTAGCTACGCAGCCGCTTCAGTTATCAAAGGTGCAGCGATTTGAATTTGTTCCATGCAGTATTTCTTGTAGTAGTGAACAACGTCATTTAACTACAGAAAGTTTTGACGCTCACAAACAGTGAAACTACGGTGGCTACAGTGAAACATATTTAAACAGACAACCGGTTACAACACAATACAACACAGCAAGCTATACCTAAATACACTAGCCTATGAAATAAATTAATAAAACTGAGTGTACTTTTATTTCGCAGATAAGCTGGCGAACCAGTTGGTCTTTTACCTAGGTACAATTTACAGTTGTGCAAAATTGCCGTTGCATTTGAAATAACAGCAACGTAATATCAATAACAGGTCTTGAAAATATGCATTATTCGCGAGAAGGCGAGTGAAACGCGCGATATTCCTTTTATGAGATTTTAAATCCTATTCTGGGCACGAAACAAAAGGGTGCAGGCTTAAATAAATGGCATCGATATATTGGTTATTTCAATTTACCACGTGTACCACTAAGCTCGTAACCAACGCATGTATGTTTTGTTCTATTTATTTAACCCCCATTGCACGTTTATCCTACGCTGCCACATTATTGGTGGGTATGTGCCGCTGGCAGGTTACGGGACATCAAGACAGTTGCACCCCAGTTGGATGAAGACCGCGCACCAGCGGTGACTTACCCGTATCGCCGCCAGCCCGGTCCAAAGTGTGTGTTACAAATGACACTGAATATCTGCCATGATTGAAGCCAGCATGGGGTTTCTCTCTAAATGTCAAGCGCCGTGGGCGAGGTGTTTATGTGTTGCAGCACGTGCGCGCGCGCGCACACTTTGGCGCGGAACGGAACATTTCTCATTGTGCCGCAGACACATAGTCGGGATTAAAACTGCATGTGATTCGCAAAAATAAATTAAACCAATTCAACAAAAATACATAATTAATACATCGATGTTATGCCTTCTGTGCTGCCAAACACAATTGAAAACATACTATTTTGCAGACTTTTATAGCTGTCGAAGGTAAACCTAAGAGTCATACAATCATCTGACTAAACATTTGACGTACATTTTCAAATAAACACACCATGAATATATTACAATAATAAAAATATATCAGTCATATCTGGTCTGAAATAAATAAGATTAAACCTGAACCTCATAATCGATACATTATTGTTAAAAAGATCAGAACCCCTATTGAGCAGACTGAGAATGTGAAGAAGGGATCTACCTAAACGAGAGGGATAATTTGGGAGAGCCTACAAGCTGCTTAGAGTAAAGAGGTGAAAAATTATTAGCACATCTCTGGTTAAGATTTTGAGAAGTGAATTTTCAACCCAATTTTTTTTTTTAAGTCAAGGATTGTGCAGAGCAAGAAACGACCAAAGGTGCAAACCAGTTCTGCTGCTGCTGTAAGCGGAGGAAACAAATCAACAAGACGTATGTTTAGAGAGAAAAAAGCAGGAATACAGAGCCTATTTGTTTTTAGCAGAAGGTGGTGTAATGGGTCAGATAAAAGAGCAACTTTAAGGTACCAATGCATCATCAATAAACCCACACAGGACACCTGCAGCGAACACAATTTTGTTCATTGTTTTTGTGAGAAGAAATGTAAAATTTTGGCAAAAAAAAAACTAACAAAAATACTGCTGAGAAAGATGTTCAGACTGAACAGAATGCTGTCATCTCTCCCCGTAAGACAAAACGAGACAGATTGTTTCCTGTAAAACCATCAATATTAGCCTCACTGATACCATTTAACATGAATGATTTATTGCAACTTTAAGTTATGCATTTGAATGAACTTCACTACTGAAATGGATGCACCACGCTCACTCCAAATAATTTAGCCTACCCAGACAAACTTACAAAGGTTTTGTACTAAACATCCACTTTGCTGTAATCTATTTTCTCATAGTGCCAGTCAGCAGGTCCATTAGCATTTAACTTGCTGGTTGAGTTTTCATGTTTTTCTAAAGGAGGCTTTTCTTAATGTGCAGGTGCTAGACAGGCGTGTTATATATTCATATTACAAATGTAAACAATGTAGTTTTAAAATTCCACTCAAGGGTTACTTGGAAACTACTACAGCCTACCCCCCCCCCCCCACCACCCCTTCACCCCTCCCCCAATCCTTTCATCCTACACAATTGTCATCTCCTAATCCAGTTTTGATAGCATTTGGCACACACTCTTTGGTTCACAGCGAGATATGCCACTTCTTTTCTGGTCTCCCCCCCGAGGAAACCACGGAGTGCAGGAAGAGAGCCAGAGCGGCTGAGGAGGCAGGGTGCTGGAGGACCCGGAACAATGACTTTCCCATTCCAGGCACAGGCGGAGCAGCCTGCAGCGGATCAAGATATGTTTTATGTCCCGAGAGATCTAGAGGACTGATAGCATCTTCACTTTTTAAAAGTTGTATTTTTTGCGTCTTGGTCTTGCGGTGATTTGATGTCCTCTTTCTTGGTGGCTGATTTTAAACTGATACAAAATACATATTCACTCTTCCACCCCCCCCTTTACCGCTCCATTAAAATTCTGTGGTGCAAATGCCCAGTGAGTCACAGCCACTAGTGTTTGAAGTCTCTGATGTTTGGGCTCATTAAAAATCCTGAAATGGTGCCAAAGCTGGAACACGAGATTAACAGGACAATAAAAGAATGACGAAAAAAATTATGGATAGCAAGCACTACCCTAACCCTGCCATTTGCAATAAACAAATTATTTCTGTTCCCCAATTTTAATTTCTCATTATACTGTGACTTAATAAAAAGAAGTGATTTGATGTTCAGATATTTTATCTGCTTAACTGTATAATTGATTAGATATACACAGCTATGATATTCATATTCTTCATCCAAAAAGAGAGACAAAAACAACATGAAACAAACCACAGTCGGTATTCTTCTACGCTCACATACATAAAACATTTATTGTATCCAGAACAAAATTTTAAAAGTAAACATTCATGCGTAGAAAAGAAAAAAAAAAATCACATTCATGTGTGAAATCTGTGTTTGTCTGAAGGGTGGGGCCTGGGAGGAAGGCCAACAGCCAATCAGACGAAAGTCGCAGCTCTGACGAATCAGACGGCAACGCTGAGCGTCATTGCCGGCTGTCTTAATCCGAGGGAAAATCCCATCACACAAATGTCAGTGTATCGGTTATGAAACCCTGACATTTAGACCCTTTCCCCCATCCTCTCCCCACCTCCTCCCCCGCTTTGTGCTTTTCCGGAAGCAGGTGAGCTTCCATTTTTGGAATTTATCCCACACGTATCTTCTAAAGATAGCTCCACTCCACTCGACAGGTACAGATTTCCAATAATGAACATTCTGATGTTTATTCGATCCGCTCTATTATTTACAACTGAATAAGCGACACCAAAAAGTCAAACTATTCATCTCAACCTAATGTGTTTAATGAGATCATGTACACAGAAATTCCAACATAATTTCTATGACCTTTCGGCAAGAATCTGAATAAAAAAATCAGGAGGACTGCAGCAAGATTGAACTATCTGTACAACATTTATAACTGTAAATTTACAAATCAACGAACGCACAAGGCACAAAGAACTGCAGAGGGAAGAAACACACGCATTAACGGAAGCAGCAAAAACATAAGTTAAAAAAGGATGCAGATTCCAATGAATTCGTACACCAATAAAACGAATGTAAAATAAGGAACCAAGCGGACTTCTGTGTCTTGCATGTGAAATACGAGGACGAAAATAACATGTTAAAAGCCGCAGTCTTTCCACAAACGGGCTGAATTCTAATAACACTCATTTCACATCTTTCTCAGCGTTAGAAAAAATATTTACAATAATATTTATGTCACCAGACTCACCGCAAAGGTTAGATGGTGCTGAAATGTTATCGATCGATGCCAATAGACTTGCAGGCTTAATCAAACTTCACATTAGCAGAATGCATGTAATATTTACAAAGTCCGAGCTCAACGCATTCCTGATTGGTAGTGCTGGACGATGCGGCATTTCATACGCAAATCGCGGAATTTGGACAGTAGCTTCGCACTCCTTGCATGATAATAAAGAGCGAATTTGTGTTGCATTTGGAAATGTCAGGCACTCTCAGTCTGGAGCCGATTGTGTTCGCTACGGAACCACAGCCAGGCCAGGGGATCCAGAGAAGCACACACTTCTGCACGTTCAGATGCCCGTAAGGCGGATGGTCTGTTCGCTGCTGTGAGCTCCATCAGTCCACTTTGACCACGCTGTAGATCTTAGTCACGAACCAGAAGCAGGCGAAGAAGCCGATCGTTCCTGTGGAAAAAACACAGAAGAATTAAATCTGGCTCGCCATCGCAAACACGCAACAAACAAACGACGACAGAACGTGTTAAACTACACGCGTGAACAAACAACTGCTCTAACCACACAAGTGCTTTGAGCATATGTTCCATCATCTTCCAAACAGTCTGTTTTTTTAAATAAACTTAAGTTTTCATTTATGAATAAAAGATGTCGCTAGTCATGCCTAATGAGTTAATTACTTGGTTAAAAGACCCAAGTCATACATTTTACAATAATTTGGTGCTTTGGCTTAAAGAGCATGACTTAAATGTGATTCTTCAAAACCATTCCATGAGCTGGGATAAGTTTCAGACTGATCCAATCACACGTACACTGCTTATATTACAATTGCTAAAAAGCAAGCATGCAAAACAAAAATAGCCATCTAGAGTCACAACCTGAAAGGAGTGAATGATAAGTCATTGGTAAGATGTAGTGCATCTCAATTTTAATTAACATGCATATTCTCACACATATTTTGTGTACTGCTGGTGAAATCCAGTCGGGGGGAAAAAAAACCACTTCAATACCTTTTCCAAACATCTGGTTTTAAACGGAAACCCTTAGTCGGGCCACTTATATCGCAGGCCTGTGTCTCAACATTAATCATTAATTTTTTAGAGGACTTGACATTTGGGATTCTGCTCCACTTGAAAAGCTAGCTGTAAATAATTGAAGACTGTTTATTTATTTATTCCAAAATAAACTGTGTAATGCTGACATTTGATATCTCTGTACCTGAACATGCGAAGCTCAAGATTACACCAGAGCCAATGGCCAAAAATTATATTAAAACAAAAAGGTATAAAATTGTAACTAAACACGTCCATGACCAAACAGGTTCAAAGGCTTTTGTCCCAGTGATTCTTCTGTCTGAAACCTGCCAGAACAGATCCTTCAGTCATGACAAACCACAGCATTCTGGGATTTGATGTTCTGCAGAATCGGCAACAGAAGTCAGCTCCCCTAAGTCCTCTAACGACGGCAACAGCACACATCATAACAGCTCAGGAGTAATGGAGAGCCGGTCTAAAATGTGAAACAGGACACCGTGTCGTAAACGCCGTCCATCGAGAGCGTGGCCAGCGCCCACGACGCGGAAACCGTGACGACGGGAAGGCCTAATCGCTGCCTTCTCGCATTAGCGGGAATCTCACTCTGCGCGCGCGAGGACAGCACAGCTCGGACGGGACGGGGTGGAGAGAGGGGGCGCATGGGGACGCAGCTCGGACGGGACGGGTGGAGAGAGGGGGCGCGCGGGGACAGCGCAGCTCGGACGGGACGGGTGGAGAGAGGGGCGCGGGGACAGCGCAGCTCGGACGGGACGGAGTGGAGAGAGGGGGCGCGGGGACAGCACAGCTCGGATGGGACGGAGTGGAGAGAGGGGGCGCGTGGGGACAGCGCAGCTCGGACGGGACGGAGTGGAGAGAGGGGGCGCGGGGACAGCGCAGCTCGGACGGGACGGAGTGGAGAGAGGGGGCGCGGGGACAGCGCAGCTCGGACGGGACGGAGTGGAGAGGGGGGCGGGGACAGCTCGGACGGGACGGAGTGGAGGCAGGGGCGGGGACAGGGGCTCGGACGGGACGGATGGAGAGAGGGCGCCGGTGCTCGACGGGACTGGGATCCGAGACAGCGCCTCGCGGGACCAGTGAGTAGAGGGGCGCGTGGGACACGCAGCTCGACAGAGACGGACAGGGTGGGGGCGGGCGGACAGAAAGGGGGTGTTGGGTAACGTGGCTCGGATGGGACAGGATGGAGGGGGAGCGCTTGGTAACCCGCCCCGGCCCGTCTCCAGCGCCTGCCCCGCACTGGGAATCCCGAATGATATCATGAGCGCTCCTTCACGCTCCCCGGGCCAGTGATGTTTTACCGACTCATTGACTGCGATACCTCGCCGCGCACCCAGCTGCGAATCAGAGCGGCCCTCAGGGGCCCCGCGGCCGCCCCCCCGCTGCGGCTGACCAATGACCCGGAAGGGGACGTGAGGGGGGGGGGAGCCAGCGCCCCGAGCATGTGCCTCTCTGACAGAGCAGCAGGGCACCGTCAAAAAGCATCCTGCACAAACCCCAGACCTCAGACCCCCAGACCCCAGACCCCCAGACCCCAGACCCCCAGACCCCAGACCCCCAGACCACGCCGGGCTCAGCGGACGAGTACGCCGCGATCCCCCCCTGTAACCCCCCCCCCCCGTCTTTTCACAGCGCGTATCGCCGCCGCACGCAGACCGCGGGGGGACGTGAGGGGGGGGCAGGGCCACGCCCGGAAGCACATTCAGGCCTTCGGACAAGCAGTGCGAGGCCACCACGTCGCATTCCCGGAGAAGCAGAGCTGCAGACCACGTGCCGTCGCTCAGGAGGAACGAGTGCAGACCCCAGTGTCCGCTTGCTTTGCGGAGGAAGCAGTAGCTGCACCCCAGTGCCGTTCGCTGCGCGGAGGAAGCAGAGTGCAGACCGTGCGTGCTTAGGAGGGCAGAGTGCAACCCACAGTGCCGTCGCTTAGAGGCACGAGCTGCAGCACAGTGCCGTTCGCTTTACGGGAGGAAGCAGAGCTGCAGACCCACAGTGCCGTTCGCTTTACGGGAGGAAGCAGAGCTGCAGACCCACAGTGCCGTTCGCTGGAGAAACGTGAGCTACTCCAACGCTTAAAAATAAATATATAAAAATGTGCCCGCAAAGGAACACAGGCACACTGGTACATCTCCACTACAGTCTTCTGCTGACTGCAGGCTTTTTTCCAACTGAAATCCTACAATTAAAATGGCATTAATAATAATAAAAAAAGGTAAAGGAAACTGATTAAAATCATACAGAAATCACGGACCGCTGAACTGCCGAATGAATCAGCTCGTTTCCAGAGGACGGCCCAGGTGTGCCAGGGGGGCTGAAGGGCTGAGAAGACAAACAGGACGGAGCCGTGTGACGCTTACGAGGCTAACGAGGGGGAGCGGCTCCCGCTCACTTACAGGAAACCACGCGACGCAGCGTCTGGTCCTTACTGCAGCGTCTGGTCCTTACTGCAGCGTCTGGTCCTTACTGCAGGACCCGACCAAACGTGCTCATAACCAAGGGCCCGGTCACCTGACACACCACCGTGAACACACAGCCAGGTTCACAGGCTCTCCTGTCACTCAGCTTACAATATACACTTAATATCTCCATACGCAGGCGTGGGCATATGCTGTATTATTATGCAAATGACCACGTGTACTCTGAACAAAACTAATCACCATGGATACACACAGAAGAGTCACGCATCCCACTTATTCCACTGCACAGAACTTGTGTGCTGAAACACTGAACCACTGGCCTTCTCCTGACTGCTTCTCCATCACTGAGTCTGCTCTGAGAGTATGGAACCTTCCAGCAGCCAATGGCATTTCTACACATTAATCCAGCAGCCAATGGCGTTTTTACACGTTAATCCAGCAGCCAATGGCATTTCGCCACACTGCTCCAGCAGCCAATGACATTTCTCCTCACTGCTCCAGCAGCCAATGGCGTTTCTACACGCTACTCCAGCAGCCAATGGCGTTTCTCCCCACTGTTCTAGTGATAAAAACACAAGCAGCGGTGGTGTAGATTAGGCACTCAGTGACCCGGCAACCTCACCCACGCCGTACATTAGCCAAATCTCCGGAAACGGGTTTAAGGGCTTTTCTGCTCCCTCTCACTTCATTTAACCGCGTTAATGAGCGGCTCTCTCTACCCCCCCCATCCCCCCCGTCTAACCGCCACCGTCCGGGGGGAGGGGGGCACGGGGGACACAGCGGCGGGAAACCAGGGGTGACAGGAGCAAAAAAAAAGACAAAATGAAAGGACAGTAAAAGCACTTTTGATTGGAGAAGATCAGAGCGCCTACCGGTGAAGAGGAAGAAGATGAGAGCCATGATGGTGGTGTAGCCGAAGTAGAGGATGGTGCTGGCCAGCCCGGTGATCTGCAGCTTGGAGAAGAAGTAGTGCACGGCGTACACCAGGAAGTACACGGCGGTGAAGCCGCTGGTCAGGAAGGAGCGCCACTGCCAGTGGTAGTCCTGCGTGCGCACAGCAACAACGTGGCTTTACCACAGGGCAGCAGGAAGTACACACAGGCCAGGTCGGCCCACACAGCAACGACACGGCTTTACCACAGGGTAGCAGGAAGTACACAGGCCAGGTGGACTTTAACGACTCACAGGGATTAAACACACACCCTTCTGTGCAGATGCCTGCAGCATGACCTGCTTTCAGACAGGCAATCGCTCCAAATATTCTCTCTGTGCCACTGGACAGTCTACCAAATAACACTGCAGGGACCTAGAATTCTAAAGTTAAGTAGCTAGGATTCAAACCTGCAACCTCCCTGTTCCAGACTAGCTTTCCTAAGCGCTGTGCCTCCCATGTGTCCACACTAACTCTTGAACCCTGGGCTGGGTGACTGTTGGAGGGGGCTTCCTCTCTGACCCTGGGCTGGGTGACAGTGGGAGGGGGCGGGGCTTATTGTAGAACCCTGGGCTGGGTGACAGTGGGAGGGGGCGGGGCTTACTGTCAAACTCTGGGCTGGGTGACAGTGGGACGGGGCAGAGCTTTCTCTCGAACACTAGGCTGGGTAACAGTGGGAGGGGGTGGGGCTTCCTGTCGAACCCTGGGCGGGGTAACAGTGGGAGGGGGCGGGGCTTCCTGTCGAACCCTGGGTGGGGTAACAGTGGGAGGGGGCGGGGCTTACCTCTGCACACAGGTGGAAGTAGCACAGGAGGACGGTGGCCTCAGAGCACGTGATCACCAGGATGATGAAGACCAGGAAGAGAAATCCGAACATGTAGTACATCTGGTGTGACCTGGGGGGGGGGGGGGGGGAGGTTACGCCCGTTAAACACACAGCGAATAGCCCCACCGCAGCGTGAGCGGGGCGCAGGAGGGGCGTCCACACCTGGAGCAGCCCACTCACCAGGTGACTCAGCGCGGGAAACTAACGCAGTCAGACGGCTGAGAGCAGCGCTTTTTTGATCAGAAACCATGGCAATAAAATGAAAACATCTTCAACTGAAACACGTGGGTCAACTTGACTGAATTCTCAAATCACTGCAGAAGAAATAAGTGTCCATAGAACTTTATTTTGAAATAGCTTGGTTGGAGTCAACTCCATTTCATTTCAGTCAGTCTTGCAAATGAACTGATATTCAACCCATAAATCTTTAAATCATGATGGAATACTGAAGTTCATTTCCTGAATCGACTGAATGGAAAAGAAATTGACCCCAACCCTGCCAGAGACACACAGAGACACACACACAGACACACAGAGACACACAGACACACACACAGAGAGACACAGACACACACAGAGATACACACAGAGACACACAGAGACACACAGAGACACACACACAGACACACACAGAGACACACAGAGACACACAGACACACACACAGAGAGACACAGACACACACAGAGATACACACAGAGACACACAGAGACACACACACAGACACACACAGAGACACACAGAGACACACACAGACACACACAGACACACACACAGACACACAGAGACACACAGAGACACACACAGACACACACAGAGACACAGAGACAGAGAGAGAGACACAGAGACACACAGCACACACACACACACACACAGAGACACAGAGACAGAGAGAGAGAGACACAGAGACACACAGACACACACACACACAGACACAGAGACACAGAGAGAGAGAGAGAGAGAGAGAGAGAGAGACACACACACACACACACACACACACACACACAGAGGCACAGGGAGTATCACTGGAAAGCTGACTGCTGGTGTCGGAGAGCAGCTCACCGTGCTCTTTGAGTCAGAGTGCGTTAGGGTAGCCTGGAGGAGGGGATCCCCCACTGACCCCTCCACGCCCCCCCCCCCCCGCTGCCCCCCCATGTCGCCCCCCCACCCCCCACCCCCGCCCCCCCCACGCTGCGCGGCGGCTCACCAGATGCTGTTGAGGATGAAGAAGAGCTGGATGAAGATGCAGCCGAACGGCAGGATGCCGCCCATGACGATGCCGGGGAGGGGCCGGGTGTAGAAGGACTGTTCCGGAATCTGCCGGGGGATCTGGTTGGTGCGCACCGGGTGCTCGATCCCCTGAAACCGCGAAGGAGGGGGGGGGGCTCTCACGTCTGGATTCAGCCCCGTCTCACACAACACCCCAGCACCAAGGAGCCTGTACTCAACCCTCACAGTCTGCTACTAGCCCTTAACTTTCACTCCAATGGATACGGCAGACATCTGTGAAACCGCTGAATTGGCATTGCTGAATCTCCAGAAAAACGTACAGTGAATAAAAATAATAACAATAGCAATAATTATAATACAATTAATTTATATAGCGTTCATAGAATTAAGCTAGTGAGTGCAGTTTGTCAGTGGTAATGGCGGGGGGTGGGGGTGGGGGGGGGGGGCCCGGTTAGACGCCCGCTCTGGTAGACTCACGCTCTTCTTGAAGCCGAAGTACGCCCCGATGAAGGTGAGCGGCACGGAGATGCAGAACCAGAGCGCCAGGATGGCCACCAGCGTGCCGAAGGGCATGGCCGCCGAGGAGCCCTCGCCCCACAGGATCAGGTTCATCACGAAGAAGTCCGCGAACACGATGCTGGAGCGGGACGGGGGCGCACGCGTCAGCAAGGCCGGACACAGGCGCAGCTACGCCCCCACGCGGCCCGAATCTCTCTCTGTCCCGTCCCATCACACCGCACCACATAACCACGCCCATCCATCAGCACCACATAACCACGCCCATCCATCAGCACCACATAACCACACCCATCCATCAGCGCCACATAACCACGCCCATCCATCAGCACCACATAACCACACCCATCCATCAGCACCACATAACCACGCCCATCCATCAGCGCCACATAACCACGCCCATCCATCAGCACCACATAACCACGCCCATCCATCTCTACGCAAAACGGGTCTGAACCCCCAAATACACACAGCCGGGAATATCACAAAGCCCCACAGCATGTTTACTATTCTCATTTGGATTGACAAGAAAGAAAGGAGTGAGACTGGAAGTGAAACGCTGCGTTCAGACCAGCTTCACCGAGTAGTGGAATGATCATTAAAACCTCATTATGACCAAACACCAGTCAGAAGCAGAATCTCAGTCATCCAGTATTATTCTACATTATTCTTAAAAATTCCACAATATTAATTTCCTGACATACAAGTGATACTCATTTATGACAGGTACAGAAAGAGCATTTGCTAGATAAACTGAGAAGGCGCGTGTAACAGCTCAAGCGATCTCGCTACAAGTGCTCCTGTTCCTGCCAGCGCAAGTTGTGCTATGAATATAATACACTGCACGTTCGCACCTTTCCGATATAAATACTCACTCACCCTGGGCACAGGAAAGCTGTCAGCAGAACATTTGTTTTCCATTTTTCACCACCGAAGGCTGTTAAAGAGCAGAAAAAATATGACAGGGTGTTAAAAAAGTGCACCGACACTTCATTTTAAAGAAAGCACACCGACAGTATTCTGCCCTCAGAAACCTGTCAGCAGCCTAACAGATGGGCTCTGAAAAAGCAGCCATTCATTTTCTACCACTTTATGATCCTTAATCCAAAGCAAATCCTCTACAGGCTCATTTAGGCCACACATGACCAAACATGCACCCACCGACAGACATTCACACACAACCCAATGACAGATTTAGCATTACAACCGCTCTATTTAAAATTAAACACAAGTAACTACTCCCATAAACCCATTCACACTGGCAATGTTATACAAGTGCACAGGGCAGTAGGGACCGCTTACTGCACCAAGCCCCTGCTAACAGAGGTGAGGTCCTTTCCTGGCCCCTATGAATCATGGGAAATAAAGAGGGCAGAGGGATTGGCCTGTAAACAGTCGCACCTTAGCCCCACACTAACCGGACCACACCAGGCCAATCAGCTCATTGAGGACCACACCAGGCCAATCAGCTCACTGAGGACCACACCAGGCCAATCAGCTCACTGAGGACCACACCAGGCCAATCAGCTCACTGAGGACCACACCAGGCCAATCAGCTCACTGAGGACCACACCAGGCCAATCAGCTCACTGAGGACCACACCAGGCCAATCAGCTCACTGAGGACCACACCAGGCCAATCAGCTCACTGAGGACCACACCAGGCCAATCAGCTCACTGAGGACCACACCAGGCCAATCAGCTCACTGAGGACCACACCAGGCCAATCAGCTCACTGAGGACCACACCAGGACAATCAGCTCACTGAGGACCACACCAGGACAATCAGCTCACTGAGGACCACACCAGGACAATCAGCTCACTGAGGACCACACCAGGCCAATCAGCTCACTGAGGACCACACCAGGCCAATCAGCTCCCTGAGGACCACACCAGGCCAATCAGCTCACTGAGGACCACACCAGGCCAATCAGCTCACTGAGGACCACACCAGGCCAATC